>NC_048583.1:64318753-64421080 GCF_013265735.2 Oncorhynchus mykiss
GCAGTACCTACCACGCTCAGGTCTACCCCTCTCCCTCTTCCGACCGTAGTACCTACCACGCTCAGGTCTACCCCTCTCCCTCTTCCGACCGCAGTACCTACCACGCTCAGGTCTACCCCTCTCCCTCTCCTGACTGCAGTACCTACCACGCTCAGGTCTATCCCTCTCCCTCTCCTGACTGCAGTACCTACCACGCTCAGGTCTACCCCTCTCCCTCTTCCGACCGCAGTACCTACCACGCTCAGGTCTACCCCTCTCCCTCTCCTGACTGCAGTACCTACCACGCTCAGGTCTATCCCTCTCCCTCTCCTGACTGCAGTACCTACCACGCTCAGGTCTACCCCTCTCCCTCTTCCGACCGCAGTACCTCCCACGCTCAGGTCTACCCCTCTCCCTCTCCTGACTGCAGTACCTACCACGCTCAAGGCTCTACCCCTCTCCCTCGCATGACTGCAGTACCTACCACGCTCAGGTCTACCCCTCTCCTGACTGCAGTACCTACCACGCTCAGGTCTACCCCTCTCCCTCTCCTGACTGCAGTACCTACAACGCTCAGGCCTACCCCTCTCCCTCTTCTGACCGCAGTACCTACCACACTCAGGTCTACCCCTCTCCCACTCCTGACTGCAGTACCTACCACGCTCAGGTCTACCCCTCTCCCTCTTCTGACCGCAGTACCTACCACGCTCAGGTCTACCCCTCTCCCACTCCTGACTGCAGTACCTACCACGCTCAGGTCTACCCCTCTCCCTCTTCTGACTGCAGTACCTACCACGCTCAGGTCTACCCCTCTCCTGACTGCAGTACCTACCACGCTCAGGTCTACCCCTCTCCCTCTCCTGACTGCAGTACCTACCACACTCAGGTCTACCCCTCTCCCTCTTCTGACCGCAGTACCTACCGCGCTCCAGACAGAGGCCCTCCAGGAGACACAACGCTGCATGTTGCAGGTCTGCAGGGTGGGCGGGGTGAGGGCGTAGGCCGCACAGACAGCGTCCTCCACCACACGGGGCCCTGATGCATCATGGGAGACACACTGCACACTGCGCACCTGGGAGCCGCCGCCACACGATACAGAGCACACGTTCCATTCACCTGTCGACCAGCTGAGACGGGGAGCAGAGAGACGGGAGTCAATAACTGATTCAGAGTGGCTGCATGTGATTCAGAGTGGCTGCATGTGATTCAGAGAGGCTGCGTGTGATTCAGAGTGGCTGCATGTGATTCAGAGTGGCTGCATGTGATTCAGAGTGGTTGCATGTGATTCAGAGGCGCTGCATTTGATTCAGAGTGGCTGCATGTGAGTCAGAGTGGCTGCATGTGATTCAGAGTCGCTGCTATTGATTCCGAGTGGCTGCATGTGATTCAGAGTGGCTGCATGTGATTCAGAGTGGCTGCATGTGATTCAGAGTCGCTGCAATTGATTCAGAGTGGCTGCATGTGATTCAGAGTCGCTGCATGTGATTCAGAGTGGCTGCATGTGATTCAGAGTGTCTGCGTGTGATTCAGAGTGGCTGTCTAGGTAGCTGCTGCCCACTCTACTGTCTAGGTAGCTGCTGCCCACTCTACTGTCTAGGTAGCTGCTGCCCACTCTACTGTCTAGGTAGCTGCTGCCCACTCTACTGTCTAGGTAGCTGCTGCCCACTCTACTGTCTACATAGCTGCTGCCCACTCTACTGTCTACGTAGCTGCTGCCCACTCTACTGTCTAGGTAGCTGCTGCCCACTCCACTGTCTACGTAGCTGCTGCCCACTCTACTGTCTAGGTAGCTGCTGCCCACTCTACTGTCTAGGTAGCTGCTGCCCACTCTACTGTCTAGGTAGCTGCTGCCCACTCTACTGTCTAGGTAGCTGCTGCCCACTCTACTGTCTAGGTAGCTGCTGCCCACTCTACTGTCTAGGTAGCTGCTGCCCACTCTACTGTCTAGGTAGCTGCTGCCCACTCTACTGTCTAGGTAGCTGCTGCCCACTCTACTGTCTACATAGCTGCTGCCCACTCTACTGTCTACGTAGCTGCTGCCCACTCTACTGTCTAGGTAGCTGCTGCCCACTCTACTGTCTAGGTAGCTGCTGCCCACTCCACTGTCTACGTAGCTGCTGCCCACTCTACTGTCTAGGTAGCTGCTGCCCACTCTACTGTCTACGTAGCTGCTGCCCACTCTACTGTCTAGGTAGCTGCTGCCCACTCTACTGTCTAGGTAGCTGCTGCCCACTCTACTGTCTAGGTAGCTGCTGCCCACTCTACTGTCTAGGTAGCTGCTGCCCACTCTACTGTCTAGGTAGCTGCTGCCCACTCTACTGTCTACGTAGCTGCTGCCCACTCTACTGTCTAGGTAGCTGCTGCCCACTCCACTGTGTACGTAGCTGCTGCCCACTCTACTGTCTACGTAGCTGCTGCCCACTCTACTGTCTAGGTAGCTGCTGCCCACTCTACTGTCTAGGTAGCTGCTGCCCACTCCACTGTCTACGTAGCTGCTGCCCACCCTACTGTCTAGGTAGCTGCTGCCCACTCTACTGTCTAGGTAGCTGCTGCCCAATCTACTGTCTAGGTAGCTGCTGCCCACTCTACTGTCTAGGTAGCTGCTGCCCACTCTACTGTCTAGGTAGCTGCTGCCCACTCTACTGTCTAGGTAGCTGCTGCCCACTCTACTGTCTAGGTAGCTGCTGCCCACTCTACTGTCTAGGTAGCTGCTGCCCACTCCACTGCCTATGTAGCTGCTGCCCACTCTACTGTCTACGTAGCTGCTGCCCACTCTACTGTCTAGGTAGCTGCTGCCCACTCTACTGTCTAGGTAGCTGCTGCCCAATCTACTGTCTAGGTAGCTGCTGCCCACTCTACTGTCTAGGTAGCTGCTGCCCACTCTACTGTCTAGGTAGCTGCTGCCCACTCCACTGCCTATGTAGCTGCTGCCCACTCTACTGTCTAGGTAGCTGCTGCCCACTCCACTGTCTAGGTAGCTGCTGCCCACTCTACTGTCTAGGTAGCTGCTGCCAACTCTACTGTCTAGGTAGCTGCTGCCCACTCTACTCTCCAGGTAGCTGCTGCCCACTCTACTGTCTAGGTAGCTGCTGCCCACTCTACTGTCTAGGTAGCTGCTGCCCACTCTACTCTCCAGGTAGCTGCTGCCCACTCTACTGTCTATGTAGCTGCTGCCCACTCTACTGTCTAGGTAGCTGCTTCCCACTCTACTGTCTAGGTAGCTGCTGCCCACTCCACTGTCTAGGTAGCTGCTGCCCACTCTACTGTCTAGGTAGCTGCTGCCCACGCCACTGTCTAGGTAGCTGCTGCCCACTCCACTGTCTAGGTAGCTGCTGCCCACTCTACTGTCTAGGTAGCTGCTGCCCACTCTACTGTCTAGGTAGCTGCTGCCCACTCTACTGTCTAGGTAGCTGCTGCCCACTCTACTGTCTAGGTAGCTGCTGCCCACTCTACTGTCTAAATAGCTGCTGCCCACTCTACTGTCTAGGTAGCTGCTGCCCACTCTACTGTCTACATAGCTGCTGCCCACTCTACTGTCTACATAGCTGCTGCCCACTCTACTGTCTACATAGCTGCTGTCCACTCTACTGTCTAGGTAGCTGCTGCCCACTCTACTGTCTAGGTAGCTGCTGCCCACTCTACTGTCTAGGTAGCTGCTGCCCACTCTACTGTCTAGGTAGCTGCTGCCCACAATACTGTCTAGGTAGCTGCTGCCCACTCCACTGTCTAGGTAGCTGCTGCCCACTCTACTGTCTAAGTAGCTGCTGCCCACTCTACTGTCTAGGTAGCTGCTGCCCACTCTACTGTCTAGGTAGCTGCTGCCCACTCCACTGTCTAGGTAGCTGCTGCCCACTCTACTGTCTAGGTAGCTGCTGCCCACTCTACTGTCTAGGTAGCTGCTGCCCACTCTACTGTCTAGGTAGCTGCTGCCCACTCTACTGTCTAGGTAGCTGCTGCCCACAATACTGTCTAGGTAGCTGCTGCCCACTCCACTGTCTAGGTAGCTGCTGCCCACAATACTGTCTAGGTAGCTGCTGCCCACTCTACTGTCTACATAGCTACTGCCCACCCTACTGTCTAGATAGCTGCTGCCCACTCCACTGTCTAGGTAGCTGCTGCCCACTCTACTGTCTAGGTAGCTGCTGCCCACTCTACTGTCTAGGTAGCTGCTGCCCACTCCACTGTCTAGGTAGCTGCTGCCCACTCCACTGTCTAGGTAGCTGCTGCCCACTCTACTGTCTAGGTAGCTGCTGCCCACTCTACTGTCTAGGTAGCTGCTGCCCACAATACTGTCTAGGTAGCTGCTGCCCACTCTACTGTCTAGGTAGCTGCTGCCCACTCTACTGTCTAGGTAGCTGCTGCCCACTCTACTGTCTAGGTAGCTGCTGCCCACTCCACTGTCTAGATAGCTTGCTGCTCAGTGTTCCCACTGCTCTGCTGCCGCTTCTCTCTCATTGACGTGGAGGTGGAAACTTCATGTTGTACACTAAAGACATGGTCGACATGTTCCAACTATGCATTCCAATGCCTCAAGCATAATTTCGTGTAACAGATGTAACAGAACAAGTGTCTTAATGATGTAACAGAACAACACCAGTGTCTTTATGATGTAACAGAACAACACCAGTGTCTTAATGATGTAACAGAACAACACCGGTGTCTTAATGATGTAACAGAACAACACCGGTGTCTTAATGATGTAACAGAACAACACCAGTGTCTTAATGATGTAACAGAACAACACCAGTGTCTTAATGATGTAACAGAACCAGTGTCTTAATGATGTAACACAACAACACCGATGTCTTAATGATGTAACAGAACAAGTGTCTTAATGATGTAACAGAACAACACCAGTGTCTTAATGATGTAACAGAACAACACCAGTGTCTTAATGATGTAACAGAACAACACCAGTGTCTTAATGATGTAACAGAACCAGTGTCTTAATGATGTAACATAACAACACCAGTGTCTTAATGATGTAACAGAACAAGTGTCTTAATGATGTAACAGAACAACACCAGTGTCTTAATGATGTAACAGAACAACACCGGTGTCTTAATGATGTAACAGAACAACACCAGTGTCTTAATGATGTAACAGAACAAGTGTCTTAATGATCTAACAGAACAACACCAGTGTCTTAATGATGTAACAGAACAACACCAGTGTCTTAATGATGTAACAGAACAAGCGTCTTAATGATCTAACAGAACCACACCAGTGTCTTAATGATCTAACAGAACCACACCAGTGTCTTAATGATGTAACAGAACAACACCAGTGTCTTAATGATCTAACAGAACCACACCAGTGTCTTAATGATGTAACAGAACAACACCAGTGTCTTAATGATGTAACAGAACAAGTGTCTTAAGGATGTAACAGAACCACACCAGTGTCTTAATGATGTAACAGAACAACACCAGTGTCTTAATGATGTAACAGAACAAGTGTCTTAATGATGTAACAGAACAACACCAGTGTCTTAATGATCTAACAGAACAACACCAGTGTCTTAATGATCTAACAGAACATCACCGGTGTCTTAATGATGTAACAGAACCAGTGTCTTAATGATGTAACAGAACAACACCAGTGTCTTAATGATGTAACAGAACAACACCAGTGTCTTAATGATCTAACAGAACAAGTGTCTTAATGATGTAACAGAACAACACCAGTGTCTTAATGATCTAACAGAACAACACCAGTGTCTTAATGATCTAACAGAACATCACCGGTGTCTTAATGATGTAACAGAACAAGTGTCTTAATGATGTAACAGAACAACACCAGTGTCTTAATGATCTAACAGAACAACACCAGTGTCTTAATGATCTAACAGAACATCACCGGTGTCTTAATGATGTAACAGAACCAGTGTCTTAATGATGTAACAGAACCAGTGTCTTAATGATGTAACAGAACAACACCAGTGTCTTAATGATGTAACAGAACAACACCAGTGTCTTAATGATGTAACAGAACAACACCAGTGTCTTAATGATGTAACAGAACAACACCAGTGTCTTAATGATGTAACAGAACAAGTGTCTTAATGATGTAACAGAACAACACCAGTGTCTTAATGATGTAACAGAACAAGTGTCTTAATGATGTAACAGAACAACACCAGTGTCTTAATGATGTAACAGAACAACACCAGTGTCTTAATGATGTAACAGAACAACACCAGTGTCTTAATGATGTAACAGAACAACACCAGTGTCTTAATGATGTAACAGAACAACACCGATGTCTTAATGATGTAACAGAACAAGTGTCTTAATGATGTAACAGAACAACACCAGTGTCTTAATGATGTAACAGAACAAGTGTCTTAATGACGTAACAAAACAACACCAGTGTCTTAATGATGTAACAGAACAAGTGTCTTAATGATGTAACAGAACAAGTGTCTTAATGATGTAACAGAACAACACCAGTGTCTTAATGATGTAACAGAACAACACCAGTGTCTTAATGATGTAACAGAACAACACCAGTGTCTTAATGATGTAACAGAACAACACCAGTGTCTTAATGATGTAACAGAACAACACCGATGTCTTAATGATGTAACAGAACAAGTGTCTTAATGATGTAACAGAACAACACCAGTGTCTTAATGACGTAACAAAACAACACCAGTGTCTTAATGATGTAACAGAACAAGTGTCTTAATGATGTAACAGAACAACACCAGTGTCTTAATGACGTAACAAAACAACACCAGTGTCTTAATGATGTAACAGAACAAGTGTCTTAATGATGTAACAGAACAACACCAGTGTCTTAATGATGTAACAGAACAACACCAGTGTCTTAATGACGTAACAAAACAACACCAGTGTCTTAATGATGTAACAGAACAACACCAGTGTCTTAATGATGTAACAGAACAACACCAGTGTCTTAACGATGTAACAGAACAACACCAGTGTCTTAATGATGTAACAGAACAACACCAGTGTCTTAATGATGTAACAGAACAACACCAGTGTCTTAATGATGTAACAGAACAACACCGATGTCTTAATGATGTAACAGAACAAGTGTCTTAATGATGTAACAGAACCAGTGTCTTAATGATGTAACAGAACAAGTGTCTTAATGACGTAACAAAACAACACCAGTGTCTTAATGATGTAACAGAACAAGTGTCTTAATGATGTAACAGAACAACACCAGTGTCTTAATGATGTAACAGAACAAGTGTCTTAATGACGTAACAAAACAACACCAGTGTCTTAATGATGTAACAGAACAAGTGTCTTAATGATGTAACAGAACAAGTGTCTTAATGATGTAACAGAACAACACCGATGTCTTAATGATGTAACAGAACAACACAGGATGTCTTAATGATGTAACAGAACAAGTGTCTTAATGATGTAACAGAACAACACCAGTGTCTTAATGACGTAACAAAACAACACCAGTGTCTTAATGATGTAACAGAACAAGTGTCTTAATGATGTAACAGAACAACACCAGTGTCTTAATGACGTAACAAAACAACACCAGTGTCTTAATGATGTAACAGAACAAGTGTCTTAATGATGTAACAGAACAAGTGTCTTAATGATGTAACAGAACAACACCAGTGTCTTAATGATCTAACAGAACAACACCAGTGTCTTAATGATGTAACAGAACAAGTGTCTTAATGATGTAACAGAACAACACCAGTGTCTTAATGACGTAACAAAACAACACCAGTGTCTTAATGATGTAACAGAACAAGTGTCTTAATGATGTAACAGAACAAGTGTCTTAATGATGTAACAGAACAACACTGATGTCTTAATGATGTAACAGAACAACACCAGTGTCTTAATGATGTAACAGAACAAGTGTCTTAATGATGTAACAGAACAACACCAGTGTCTTAATGATGTAACAGAACAACACCAGTGTCTTAATGATGTAACAGAACAACACCAGTGTCTTAATGATGTAACAGAACAACACCAGTGTCTTAATGATGTAACAGAACAACACCGGTGTCTTAATGATGTAACAGAACAACACCAGTGTCTTAATGATGTAACAGAACAACACCGATGTCTTAATGATGTAACAGAACAAGTGTCTTAATGATGTAACAGAACAAGTGTCTTAATGATGTAACAGAACAACACCAGTGTCTTAATGATGTAACAGAACAAGTGTCTTAATGACGTAACAAAACAACACCAGTGTCTTAATGATGTAACAGAACAAGTGTCTTAATGATGTAACAGAACAACACCAGTGTCTTAATGATGTAACAGAACAACACCAGTGTATGATGTAACAGAACAACACCGGTGTCTTAATGATGTAACAGAACAAGTGTCTTAATGATGTAACAGAACAAGTGTCTTAATGATGTAACAGAACAACACCAGTGTCTTAATGATGTAACAGAACAAGTGTCTTAATGATGTAACAGAACAAGTGTCTTAATGATGTAACAGAACAACACCAGTGTCTTAATGATGTAACAGAACAAGTGTCTTAATGACGTAACAAAACAACACCAGTGTCTTAATGATGTAACAGAACAAGTGTCTTAATGATGTAACAGAACAACACCGGTGTCTTAATGATGTAACAGAACAACACCAGTGTCTTAATGATGTAACAGAACAACACCAGTGTATGATGTAACAGAACAACACCAGTGTCTTAATGATGTAACAGAACAACACCAGTGTCTTAATGATGTAACAGAACAAGTGTCTTAATGATGTAACAGAACCAGTGTCTTAATGATGTAACAGAAAAACACCGGTGTCTTAATGATGTAACAGAACAACACTACAACTATGTCCCACACTAGCACACTACGTGTTATGCATTACCAATCTCTCCATTCTATGTAGTGCACATGCTAAGAGTTTTGGGACACAAACATTAAACTATGTTAACAGACAGACAGCAACCCAGCTTAGGGATCAGTGGTCAGGGGTTAAGGGTTAGGGGGCGTAGTTCATGGAAGGGACCTCTGATGCAGGGAGAAGGTGGGAGGAGGAGGATAAGGGAGGAAGCAGAGAGGAGGGGGATAAGGGAGGAAGCAGGGAGAAGGTGGGAGGAGGAGGATAAGGGAGGAAGCAGGGAGGAGGAGGATAAGTGGGAGGAAGCAGGGAGAAGGTGGGAGGAGGAGGATAAGGGAGGAAGCAGGGAGAAGGTGGGAGGAGGAGGATAAGGGAGGAAGCACGGAGAAGGTGAGAAGAGGAGGATAAGGGAGGAAGCAGGGAGGAGGTGGGAGGAGGATAAGGGAGGAAGCAGGGAGGAGGTGGGAGGAGGAGGATAAGGGAGGAAGCAGGGAGGAGGTGGGAGGAGGAGGATAAGGGAGGAAGCAGGGAGAAGGTGAGAAGAGGAGGATAAGGGAGGAAGCAGGGAGGAGGTGGGAGGAGGATAAGGGAGGAAGCAGGGAGGAGGTGGATAAGGGAGGAAGCAGGGAGGAGGTGGGAGGAGGAGGATAAGGGAGGAAGCAGGGAGGAGGAGGATAAGGGAGGAAGCAGGCGAGAAGGAGGGAGGAGGAGGATAAGGGAGGAAGCAGGGAGGAGGAGGATAAGGGAGGAGGCAGGAGTAGGAGGGCAAGGGAGGAAGCAGGGAGGAGGAGGAAAAGGGAGGAAGCAAGGAGGAGGTGGGAGTAGGAGGACAAGGGAGGAAGCAGGGAGGAGGTGAGAAGAGGAGTGAGTGAGGAGAGCTGGATAGAAGGAATGAAAAGTAAGAGGAGACGAGGGAAGGGAGGAGAGCCGAGGTGAGTTCAGTTCACTTGAACGTTCCAGAAGGTAAAAACGTACTGAACGCAGCCCTGGATAGAAGAAGGGAGGGGAGGAGAGAGAGAGAGAGAGAGAGAGAGAGAGAGAGAGAGAGAGAGAGAGAGAGAGAGAGAGAGAGAGAGAGAGAGAGAGAGAGAGAGAGAGAGAGAGAGAGAGAGAGAGAGAGAGAGAGAGAGAGAGAGAGAGAGAGAGAGAGAGAGAGAGAGAGAGAGAGAGAGAGAGAGAGAGAGAGAGAGAGAGAGAGAGAGAGAGAGAGAGAGAGAGAGAGAGAGAGAGAGAGAGAGAGAGAGAGAGAGAGAGAGAGAGAGAGAGAGAGAGAGAGAGAGAGAGAGAGAGAGAGAGAGAGAGAGAGAGAGAGAGAGAGAGAGAGAGAGAGAGAGAGAGAGAGAGAGAGAGAGAGAGAGAGAGAGAGAGAGAGAGAGAGAGAGAGAGAGAGAGAGAGAGAGAGAGAGAGAGAGAGAGAGAGAGAGAGAGAGAGAGAGAGAGAGAGAGAGAGAGAGAGAGAGAGAGAGAGAGAGAGAGAGAGAGAGAGAGAGAGAGAGAGAGAGAGTTTGGATCTCTGAGCTGGATGGTTGCCCCTTGCCTTTGTTCTGGGTCCCGACATGGAAGAACAGGCGTCAACACTAAACACTGAACACAGACTCACACTGAACTCAAACACATCCCAGGGAGTTGTGCCATTCTCTAAATGTGTGTTAGATGTGTAGAGACTTAACTTTTAACTTAAAATAAACTGTTTTGGTTCAAACGGCACCCTATTCCCTAGATAGTGCACAAGAGCCCATAGGGCCCTGGTCAAAAGTAGTGCACTATATAGGGCTCTGGTCTAAAGTAGTGCACTATATAGGGCTCTGGTCAAAAGTAGTGCACTATATAGGGCTCTGGTCTAAAGTAGTGCACTCTATAGGGCTCTAGTCTAAAGTAGCGCACTACATAGGGCTCTGGTCAAAAGTTGTGCACTATATAGGGCTCTGGTCTAAAGTAGTGCACTATATAGGGCTCTGGTCTATAGTAGTGCACTACATAGGGCTCTGGTCTAAAGTAGTGCACTACATAGGGCTCTGGTCAAAAGTAGTGCACTATATAGGGCTCTGGTCTAAAGTAGTGCACTATATAGGGCTCTGGTCTAAAGTAGTGCACTATATAGGGCTCTGGTCTAAAGTAGTGCACTACATAGGGCTTTTGTCTAAAGTAGTGCACCTTATAGGGCTCTGGTCTAAAGTAGTGCACTATATAGGGAATAGGGTGTAATTTTGGATGCGTGCTTGATCTCTGGTATACAACCCCCCTGTGTTTGAGGTCAAATGTTAAACTAGAGCTTTTTGGAGCAGCGGGCCACCGTAGGCCCTGTGTTACCTGTACACATATGTTCTGGGGCTTTCAGAGGGCGTCCACACATGTGGCTGATACAGGTATGCCATCCTTTATGAACAGGGACAACAACAACATTACCCACAACAGTGAGACCAGAGAGAGAGAGAGGAGAGAGGAGAGAGGAGACCAGAGAGAGAGGAGAGAGGAGACCTGAGTGAGGACACGGGATAGAAGCTAGAGGAGACCAGACAAGAGGAGACCAGAGAGAGGAGACCAGAGAGAGGAGATAGGAGATCAGAGAGAGGAGACCAGAGAGGAGAGGAAACCAGAGAGAGGAGAGAGGTGATCAGAGAGAGGAGACCATAGAGAGGAGACCAGAGAGAGAGGAAAACAGAGAGAGAGGAGTAAGGATACCATAGAGAGGAGACCAGAGAGAGGGGAGACCAGAGAGATAGGAGACCAGAGAGAGAGGAGTCCAGAGAGAGGAGAGAGAGGAGACTGGAGAGAGGAGATCCGAGAGAGGAGACCAGAGAGAGAGGAGACCAGAGAGGGGAGCCAGAGAGAGAGGAGAATGGAGAGAGGAGATCATAGAGAGGAGACCAGAGAGAGAGGAGACCAGAGAGGGGAGCCAGAGAGAGAGGAGAGAGGAGACTGGAGAGAGGAGATCAGAGAGAGGAGACCAGAGAGAGAGGAGACCAGAGAGAGAGGAGACCAGAGAGAGGAGCCAGACCATAGAGTGAGAAAGAGGGCTCGGCGCTGCCTATGCTGTCACTGAAGCCATTGTGGCACAGATACAAGGATGGGCCCCCTTTCTATCTCTATGGCCCAGCCAGACAGCTCCTGTATGGACACACAAACCTACTGAATACAGGTTACCAAGACTAACAAGATTACACTGGACTGATCTCCTAATGATAGGCTACATCCATTCTCAACATAATTGCAAATTCCAGAAACTTTCCCAAATTCCCCAGGTTTTCGGACAGAGGATGGAATCAGGTAGAAGGAGGGAGTCAGGTAGGAGGGTGGAGTCAGGTCGGAGGAGGGAGTCAGGTAGGAGGATGGAATCAGGTAGAAGGAGGGAGTCAGGTAGGAGGGTGGAGTCAGGTAGGAGGGTGGAGTCAGGTAGGATGATGGAGTCAGGTAGGAGGGTGGAATCAGGTAGAAGGAGGGAGTCAGGTAGGAGGGTGGAGTCAGGTAGGAGGGTGGAGTCAGGTCGGAGGAGGGAGTCAGGTAGGAGGGTGGAGTTAGGTCGGAGGAGGGAGTCAGGTAGAAGGAGGGAGTCAGGTAGAAGGAGGGAGTCAGGTAGGAGGATGGAATCAGGTAGGAGGATGGAATCAGGTAGAAGGAGGGAGTCAGGTAGAAGGAGGGAGTCAGGTAGGAGGGTGGAGTTAGGTCGGAGGAGGGAGTCAGGTAGAAGGAGGGAGTCAGGTAGGAGGAGGGAGTCAGGTAGAAGGAGGGAGTCAGGTAGGAGGGTGGAGTTAGGTCGGAGGAGGGAGTCAGGTAGAAGGAGGGAGTCAGGTAGGAGGGTGGAGTTAGGTCGGAGGAGGGAGTCAGGTAGGAGGGTGGAGTCAGGTAGGAGGGTGGAGTCAGGTAGGAGGGTGGAGTCAGGTAGGAGGGTGGAGTTAGGTCGGAGGAGGGAGTCAGGTAGGAGGGTGGAGTCGGGTAGGAGGGTGGAGTCAGGTAGGAGGGTGGAGTCAGGTAGAGGGTGGAGTTAGGTCGGAGGAGGGAGTCAGGTAGGAGGGTGGAGTCGGGTAGGAGGGTGGAGTCAGGTAGGAGGAGGGAGTCAGGTAGGAGGATGGAGTCGGGTAGGAGGATGGAGTCAGGTAGAAGGAGGGAGTCAGGTAGGAGGATGGAGTCAGGTAGGAGGATGGAGTCAGGTAGGAGGGTGGAGTCAGGTAGGAGGATGGAGTCAGGTAGAAGGATGGAGTCAGGTAGGAGGGTGGAGTCAGGTAGGAGGAGGAGGGAGTCAGGTAGGAGGGTGGAGTCAGGTAGGAGGATGGAGTCAGGTAGGAGGATGGAATAAGGTAGGAGGATGGAGTCAGGTAGGAGGAGGGAGTCAGGTAGGAGGAGGGAATAAGGTAGGAGGATGGAGTCAGGTAGGAGGATGGAGTCAGGTAGGAGGATGGAGTCAGGTAGGAGGATGGAGTCAGGTAGGAGGATGGAGTCAGGTAGGAGGATGGAATAAGGTAGGAGGATGGAGTCAGGTAGGAGGATGGAGTCAGGTAGGAGGGTGGAGTCAGGTAGGAGGAGGGAGTCAGGTAGGAGGATGGAATAAGGTAGGAGGATGGAGTCAGGTAGGAGGATGGAGTCAGGTAGGAGGATGGAGTCAGGTAGGAGGGTGGAATAAGGTAGGAGGATGGAGTCAGGTAGGAGGGTGGAGTCAGGTAGGAGGGTGGAGTCAGGTAGGAGGATGGAATCAGGTAGGAGGATGGAATAAGGTAGGAGGATGGAGTCAGGTAGGACGATGGAATCAGGTAGGAGGATGGAATCAGGTAGAAGGATGGAGTCAGGTAGGAGGGTGGAATCAGGTAGGAGGATGGAGTCAGGTAGGAGGATGGAATCAGGTAGGAGGATGGAATCAGGTAGGAGGATGGAGTCAGGTAGGAGGGTGGAATCAGGTAGGAGGATGGAGTCAGGTAGGAGGATGGAATCAGGTAGGAGGATGGAATCAGGTAGGAGGATGGAGTCAGGTAGGAGGATGGAATCAGGTAGGAGGATGGAGTCAGGTAGAAGGATGGAGTCAGGTCGGAGGAGGGAGTCAGGTAGGAGGAGGGAGTCAGGTAGGAGGAAAGGAGTCAGGTCGGAGGAGGGAGTCAGGTAGGAGGGTGGAGTCAGGTAGGAGGATGGAATCAGGTAGGAGGGTGGAGTCAGGTAGGAGGAGGGAGCAGGGAGTCAGGTAGAAGGAGGGAGTCAGGTAGGAGGGTGGAGTCAGGTAGGAGGATGGAATCAGGTAGGAGGATGGAGTCAGGTAGGAGGATGGAGTCAGGTAGAAGGAGGGAGTCAGGTAGGAGGAGGGAGTCAGGTAGGAGGAAAGGAGTCAGGTAGGAGGAGGGAGCAGGGAGTCAGGTAGAAGGAGGGAGTCAGGTAGGAGGAGGGAGTCAGGTAGGAGGAAAGGAGTCAGGTAGGAGGAGGGAGCAGTGAGTCAGGTAGAAGGAGGGAGTCAGGTAGGATGATGGAGTCAGGTAGGAGGAGGGAGTCAGGTAGGATGATGGAGTCAGGTAGAAGGAGGGAGTCAGGTAGAAGGAGGGAGTCAGGTAGGAGGAGGGAGTCAGGTAGGAGGGTGGAGTCAGGTAGGAGGGTGGAGTCAGGTAGGAGGGTGGAGTCAGGTAGGATGATGTAGTCAGGTAGGAGGAGGGAGTCAGGTAGGAGGGTGGAGTCAGGTAGGAGGAGGGAGTCAGGTAGAAGGGTGGAGTTAGGTCGGAGGAGGGAGTCAGGTAGGAGGATGGAGTCAGGTAGGAGGGTGGAGTCAGGTAGGATGATGGAGTCAGGTAGGAGGAGGGAGTCAGGTAGGAGGGTGGAATCAGGTAGGAGGATGAGTCAGGTAGGAGGAGGGAGTCAGGTAGGAGGATGGAGTCAGGTAGGAGGAGGGAGTCAGGTAGGAGGAGGGAGCAGGGAGTCAGGTAGGAGGAAAGGAGTCAGGTAGGAGGAGGGAGCAGGGAGTCAGGTAGAAGGAGGGAGTCAGGTAGGATGATGGAGTCAGGTAGGAGGAGGGAGTCAGGTAGGATGATGGAGTCAGGTAGGATGATGGAGTCAGGTAGGAGGAGGGAGTCAGGTAGAAGGAGGAGGGAGTCAGGTAGTGAACTTTGTGAAAGATCTGGGCCCATATCCATTAAGCGTCTCAAAGTAGAAGCGCTGATCTAGGATCTGTCCATATCATCTCATTCATTATGATCTAAAAGGCAACACTGACTCTGAGACGCTTCGTGAATCAGTCTTAACACAATCAGTCATAATAAGGTATCACTGTGCTACACCATGTCAGCTTCTCTACCCATTACACAGTCTTCTTCATCACAGCGGCCTTGATAGGTTCAGTCGGTTTAGCATACAGTAACTGGGGTCTGTCTCAAAGTACAGCACATTCCACCATACTGGACGTGGAAATCAGGGCATTCATCTCTGAGCTAGGACGCAAAAGGCGACTGACTGACTTCTGTCTAAAGAAATACAATCAACGTTGCTATCAGACTTACTTTGACGTGCATGACTGTAAACTCACATCACTTCCTTGAACAGCGTTTTGTTCATTTCCCAAAAGGAGTTATTGTGAAATGTAGAGCCTTGTAGGAAGTGGCTGACTCACCTCTGAGTCTGAGGACATTGCTGAGTGTTGCAGGTGCGGTTGGTGAGGGGGCGTGGCAAGGCGGAGCACAGGTAGTCTGGGTAGGCCTCGTTATCGATGGCACAGAACACCAGACGAGACTGGTACCCTGGTGGAGGGACAGGATGAGGAATCAGTCCAGCAGGGATGGAAAAAGGTTAACTGTGTCCAAGGATACTTTGGTCAAAAACAAACAGCATTAACTATTGTTGAGTAGAACAAGAAGAGCAAGAAGAACAACAAGAAGAACAAAATAAAAAGAACAAGAAGAACAAGAAGAACAAGAAGAGCAAGAAGAACAACAAGAAGAAAAACAAGAAGAACAAGAAGAACAAGAAGAACAAGAAGAACAAGAAGAACAAGAAGAAAAACAAGAAAAATAAAAAGAACAAGAAGAAAAATAAAAAGAACAAGAAGAAGAAGAAGAACAAGAAGAACAAGAAGAACAAGAAGAACAAGAAGAACAAGAAGAAAAATAAAAAGAACAAGAAGAACAAGAAGAACAAGAAGAAGAAGAACAAGAAGAACAAGAAGAACAAGAAGAAGAAGAACAAGAAGAACAAGAAAAATAAAAAGAACAAGAACTAGAAGAACAACAAGAAGAACAAGAAGAACAAGAACAAGAACAACAAGAACAACAAGAAGAACAAGAAAAATAAAAAGAACAAGAAGAACAAGAAGAACAAGAAGAACAAGAAGAACAAGAAGAACAAGAACAAGAACAACAAGAACAACAAGAAAAATAAAAAGAACAAGAACTAGAAGAACAACAAGAAGAACAAGAAGAACAAGAACAAGAACAACAAGAACAAGAAGAACAATAACCAGAACCAGGGATGAGTATGGACAAGTCAAAGCAAGGAAGAACATGCCGTAAAAACCAAAAAGACCACAGTGACAGATCAGAGTAAGGAGGGACACGTACCTGAGCCACACTCTCTGCTGCAGGCAGACCAAGAGCCGAAGCTCCAGTAGTGACCCTCTCTGGAGTGACCGTTAGGGAGGTAGTACTCGTACTCTATTCCCTGGTTATGTTCCTGGCTGATCAACTGGGGGGGGGGGGGGAAGGAAAGGTTCGATCATCTGGGGATCTGTATCAAAATCATTTTGCAAATAGGGTCGGCATCTGAAAATACACTACATGACCAAAAGTATGTGGACACCTGCTCATCATACACCTCTTTCCATAATCGAGGGCATTAATATGGAGTTGGTCCCCCCTTTGCTGCTATAACAGCCTCCACTCTTCTGGGAAGGCTTTCCACTAGATGTTGGAACATTGCTGCTATAACAGCCTCCACTCTTCTGGGAAGGCTTTCCAATAGATGTTGGAACATTGCTGTGGGGGACTTGCTTCCATTCAGCCACAAGAGCATTAGTGAGGTCAGGCGCTGATGTTGGGCGATTTAGGCCTGACTCGCAGTCAGCGTTCCAATTCATCCCAAAGGTGTTCGATGGGGTTGAGGTCAGGGCTCTGTGGAGGCCAGTCAAGTTCTTCCACACCGATTTTGACAAACCACTTCTGTATGGATCTCGCTTTGTGCACCGAGGCATTGTCATGCTGGAACAGGAAAGGGCCTTCCCCAAACTGTTGCCACTAAGTTGGAAGCACAGAATCGTCTACAATGTCATTGTATTCTGTAGCGTTAAGATTTCCCTTCACTGGACCTAAGGGTCCCGAACCATGAAAAACAGCCCCATAGTGCCAACTTTACAGTTGGCACTATGCATTGGGGCAGGTAGTGTTCTCCTGGCATCTGCCAAACCAAGATTTGTCAGTCGGACTGCCAGATGGTGAAGCGTGATTCATCACTCCAGAGAACGCGCTTCCACTGCTTCATGGAAACCCATTTCACGAAGCTTTCAACAAACAGTTATTGTGCTGATGTTGCTTCCAGAGGCAGTTTGGAACTCAGTAGTGAGTGTTGCAGCCGAGGACAGATGATTTTTACGTGCTTCAGACCTCGGTGGTTCCGTTCTGTGAGCTTGTGTGGCCTACCACTTCACGGCTGAGCCGTTGTTGCTCCTAGACGTTCCCACTTCACAATAACACCACTTATAGTTGACCGGGGGGGCAGCTCTAGCAGGGCTAGAAATTTGACATACTGACTTGTGACGATCCTATGACGGTGCCACGTTGAAAGTCACTGAGTTCTTCAGTAAGGGCCATTCTACTGCCAATGTTTGTCCATGGAGATTGCATGGCTGTGTGTCAGCAACGGGTGTGACTGAATTAGCCCGAATACACTCATTTTAAGGGGGTGTCCACATACTTTTGTATATATAGTGCAGTTGGGAGTCTGTTCCCAAATCTGTTGGAGCTGTCTTGTCAACTCCTATGGTCGTTGTTAGCAAGACAAGCACAAACAGACTACATATCTGGGAGTCTGTTCCCAAATCTGTTGGAGCTGTCTTGTCAACTCCTATGGTCGTTGTTAGCAAGACAAGCACAAACAGACTACATATCTGGGAGTCTGTTCCCAAATCTGTTGGAGCTGTCTTGCCAACTCCTATGGTCGTTGTTAGCAAGACAAGCACAAACAGACTACATATCTGGGAGTCTGTTCCCAAATCTGTTGGAGCTGTCTTGTCAACTCCTATGGTCGTTGTTAGCAAGACAAGCACAAACAGACTACATATCTGGGAGTCTGTTTCAACAATGGTATGTGTGATAGAAGTTCACCCTTACTGCCAAGGATTATACACACTTGTAAAAAAAGGGGTTCGTAAAGGTTTCTTCAACTTTCTCCATAGGAAAACCCTTTTGAGTTCCATGTAGAATCCTCTGTGGGAAGGGTTCTACCTGGAACCAAAAAAGGGTTCTTCAAAAGGGTTCTCCTATGAGGACAGAACCTTTTCTTCTAAGAGTGTAGTACCAGATATTTTTTCAATATTTTACTTGCAAAATGTAAATGTACTTAAGAAACATAAACCCAAATGTTTCAGGTCGATAACAGCTGATGTGTTCATCTCTATTGATTTATCATGTAGGCCTACAGTTGCTCCGTGTGCGTGTGTGTGTGTGTGTGTGTGTGTCTGTGTGTGTGTGTGTGTGTGTCTGTGCGTGCGTACGTGCGTGTCTGTCTAGTTGCTATGTGTGAGCCACATGCATGTAAAACCCAAAGACACGTTTCCCATTCCACAAGAACGGGGCAATAAAGTTTTGAATCTGAATCTAAAATCGGGCACCCTATTCTGTACATAGTGCGCGCTATATAGGGAACAGGGTGTCGTTTTGGACGCTGGACCAGGTGTCTCTGACCTCTATAACCAGCGGCTCGGTGGTGGGTCCGCGGCCGATGATGGTCTCAGGAGTCATCTCTCCCTCAGCCCCTCTCTGGTAGTATAGCATGGTGCCAGCTACTGGAGTGGCTCTGGAGAACTCAATCACCCAGTGGCCGTTCAGGTAGTACTCACCACGCAGGTTCTTAACAGCTGATGGTAGACACAGTAGCCTTGGTTACAGACACAGTAGCCTTGGTTACAGACACAGTAGCCTTGGTTACAGACACAGTAGCCTTGGTTACAGACACAGTAGCCTTGGTTACAGTCACAGTAGCCTTGGTTACAGACACAGTAGCCTTGGTTACAGTCAGAGTCATTAAATAGAGTTATCCTCGTACACAGTAGCCTTGGTTACAGTCACAGTCATTAAAGAGAGTTCTCCTCGTACACAGTAGCCTTGGTTACAGTCACAGTCATTAAATAGAGTTCTCCTCGTACACAGTAGCCTTGGTTACAGTCACAGTCATTAAAGAGAGTTCTCCTCGTACACAGTAGCCTTGGTTACAGTCACAGTCATTAAATAGAGTTCTCCTCGTACACAGTAGCCTTGGTTACAGTCACAGTAGCCTTGGTTACAGTCAGAGTCATTAAATAGAGTTATCCTCGTACACAGTAGCCTTGGTTACAGTCACAGTCATTAAAGAGAGTTTTCCTCGTACACAGTAGCCTTGGTTACAGTCACAGTCATTAAATAGGGTTCTCCTCGTACACAGTAGCCTTGGTTACAGTCACAGTCATTAAAGAGAGTTCTCCTCGTACACAGTAGCCTTGGTTACAGTCACAGTCATTAAAGAGAGTTCTCCTCGAACACAGTAGCCATGGTTACAGTCACAGTCATTAAATAGAGTTCTCCTCGTACACAGTAGCCTTGGTTACAGTCACAGTCATTAAAGAGAGTTCTCCTCGTACACAGTAGCCTTGGTTACAGTCACAGTCATTAAAGAGAGTTCTCCTCGTACACAGTAGCCTTGGTTACAGTCACAGTCATTAAAGAGAGTTCTCCTCGAACACAGTAGCCATGGTTACAGTCACAGTCATTAAAGAGAGTTCTCCTCGTACACAGTAGCCTTGGTTACAGTCACAGTCATTAAATAGAGTTCTCCTTGTACACAGTAGCCTTGGTTACAGTCACAGTCATTAAAGAGAGTTCTCCTCGTACACAGTAGCCTTGGTTACAGTCACAGTCATTAAAGAGAGTTCTCCTCGAACACAGTAGCCATGGTTACAGTCACAGTCATTAAAGAGAGTTCTCCTCGTACACAGTAGCCTTGGTTACAGTCACAGTCATTAAATAGAGTTCTCCTTGTACACAGTAGCCTTGGTTACAGTCACAGTCATTAAATAGAGTTCTCCTCGTACACAGTAGCCTTGGTTACAGTCACAGTCATTAAAGAGAGTTCTCCTCGTACACAGTAGCCTTGGTTACAGTCACAGTCATTAAATAGAGTTCTCCTCGTACACAGTAGCCTTGGTTACAGTCACAGTCATTAAAGAGAGTTATCCTCGTACACAGTAGCCTTGGTTACAGTCACAGTCATTAAAGAGAGCTCTCCTCTACATAATCATGTTGTCATGATAAGATTGAACTCTTGATCTTAAATGCCGCCTCGCTGATCTTAATTACATTTAATGTACAGGACAGTTGATAGCTATATCGTCTGTCTAGCCTAACCATTAACCATTAACCATCCAGTTGTCCAAGGAATGAAGTCCTCACCCAGGTAGTTACGAGTAGCAACAGTCTCTCCGATGCGGATGGAGGTGGCTCCCACAGGGATGATAAACATCTGGTTATAGCCTGGGAGGGAGGAGAACAGGAGAGAGAACAGCTGGTTATAGCCTGGGAGGGAGGAGAACAGGAGAGAGAACAGCTGGTTATAGCCTGGGAGGGAGGAGAACAGGAGAGAGAACAGCTGGTTATAGCCTGGGAGGGAGGAGAACAGGAGAGAGAACAGCTGTTTATAGTCTGGGAGGGAGGAGAACAGGAGAGATAGAACAGCTGGTTATAGTCTGGGAGGGAGGAGAACAGGAGAGATAGAACAGCTGGTTATAGTCTGGGAGGGAGGAGAACAAGAGAGATAGAACAGCTGGTTATAGTCTGGGAGGGAGGAGAACAGGAGAGAGAACAGCTGGTTATAGTCTGGGAGGGAGGAGAACAGGAGAGATAGAACAGCTGGTTATAGTCTGGGAGGGAGGAGAACAGGAGAGATAGAACAGCTGGTTATAGTCTGGGAGGGAGGAGAACAAGAGAGATAGAACAGCTGGTTATAGTCTGGGAGGGAGGAGAACAGGAGAGAGAACAGCTGGTTATAGTCTGGGAGGGAGGAGAACAGGAGAGATAGAACAGCTGGTTATAGTCTGGGAGAGAGGAGAACAGGAGAGATAGAACAGCTGGTTATAGTCTGGGAGGGAGGAGAACAAGAGAGATAGAACAGCTGGTTATAACCTGGGAGGGAGGAGAACAGGAGAGATAGAACAGCTGGTTATAGTCTGGGAGGGAGGAGAACAGGAGAGATAGAACAGCTGGTTATAGTCTGGGAGGGAGGAGAACAGGAGAGATAGAACAGCTGGTTATAGTCTGGGAGGGAGGAGAACAAGAGAGATAGAACAGCTGGTTATAGTCTGGGAGGGAGGAGAACAGGAGAGATAGAACAGCTGGTTATATCCTGGGAGAGAAGGGACACAAGGGGGGGGGACAGAACACCTGGTTATACCCTGGGAGACAAGGGACACAAAGCGGGGACAGAACACCTGGTTATACCCTGGGAGAGAAGGGACACAAAGGGGGGGGGGAGAACACCTGGTTATACCCTGGGAGACAAGGGATACAAAGGGGGGGGGGACACCTGGTTATACCCTGGGAGAGAAGGGACACCTGGTTATACCCTGGGAGACAAGGGACACAAAGGGGGGGGGACAGAACACATCAGTGGACAACCAGAGTTACCACAGTTGTTGACACTAAAACTTTGTGACAAACTATCGCTAGAAGACGCTGGAGCCCTGTGGAGGCATTCTATTGGTCTGCCAATACCACAGCATGAACTTTGTAGAGCCCACAACTGCACCATGGGGAAACACTACCATAAATGGAAATGTGAGGTGAAAGGGACAATCTGTACTAAGGTTGAAAAAGTCCAGTAAACTTTCAAAACATTCCCAGGTTTTCCAGAAATCCTGGTAGGAGGATTCCCGAATTTTCTTCTTATTCCATTATGATTCTAGGCATTTTCTAACCGGGATTTCTGGAAAACCTAGGAATTCTGGGAAAGTTAGCAGAATTTTGCATCCCTAATCTGTACCTTACCTTTGGGCAGGTTGTTAATATTGAAGGTACTCCTAACTGGGTAGCAGGACTGTCCGTTGCCCCCACACTGCAGACAGGGGTCCTCCTGCTGGGGGGACTCCAGCATGTTGTCACAGCCCAGACGCTGGAGGGGGAAGGGGGGCAGAGAGAAGGAGAGAGACAAGGATATGGGTTAGATGGATAGAGTATGGGTTAGGTGGATAGAGTATGGGTTAGATAGATAGAGTATGGGTTAGATAGATAGAGTATGGGTTAGATGGATAGAGTATGGGTTAGATGGATAGAGTATGGGTTAGATGGATAGAGTATGGGTTAGATGGATAGAGTATGGGTTAGATGGATAGAGTACGGGTTAGATAGATAGAGTATGGGTTAGATAGATAGAGTATGGGTTAGATGGATAGAGTATGGGTTAGATAGATAGAGTATGGGTTAGATGGATAGAGTATGGGTTAGATGGATAGAGTACGGGTTAGATAGATAGAGTATGGGTTAGATAGATAGAGTATGGGTTAGATGGATAGAGTATGGGTTAGATGGATAGAGTATGGGTTAGATGGATAGAGTATGGGTTAGATGGATAGAGTATGGGTTAGGTGGATAGAGTATGGGTTAGGTGGATAGAGTATGGGTTAGATGGATAGAGTATGGGTTAGATGGATAGAGTATGGGTTAGGTGGATAGAGTATGGGTTAGGTGGATAGAGTATGGGTTAGATAGATAGAGTATGGGTTAGATAGATAGAGTATGGGTTAGATGGATAGAGTATGGGTTAGGTGGATAGAGTATGGGTTAGATAGATAGAGTATGGGTTAGATGGATAGAGTATGGGTTAGATAGATAGAGTATGGGTTAGATAGATAGAGTATGGGTTAGATGGATAGAGTATTGGTTAGGTGGATAGAGTATGGGTTAGGTGGATAGAGTATGGGTTAGGTGGATAGAGTATGGGTTAGATGGATAGAGTATGGGTTAGATAGATAGAGTATGGGTTAGATGGATAGAGTATGGGTTAGATAGATAGAGTATGGGTTAGATAGATAGAGTACGGGTTAGATAGATAGAGTATGGGTTAGATAGATAGAGTATGGGTTAGATGGATAGAGTATGGGTTAGGTGGATAGAGTATGGGTTAGATAGATAGAGTATGGGTTAGATGGATAGAGTATGGGTTAGATAGATAGAGTATGGGTTAGATAGATAGAGTATGGGTTAGATAGATAGAGTATGGGTTAGATGGATAGAGTATGGGTTAGATAGATAGAGTATGGGTTAGATAGATAGAGTACGGGTTAGATAGATAGAGTATGGGTTAGATGGATAGAGTATGGGTTAGATAGATAGAGTATGGGTTAGATAGATAGAGTACGGGTTAGATAGATAGAGTATGGGTTAGATGGATAGAGTATGGGTTAGATAGATAGAGTATGGGTTAGATAGATAGAGTACGGGTTAGATAGATAGAGTATGGGTTAGGTGGATAGAGTATGGGTTAGATAGATAGAGTATGGGTTAGATGGATAGAGTATGGGTTAGATAGATAGAGTATGGGTTAGATAGATAGAGTATGGGTTAGATGGATAGAGTATGGGTTAGGTGGATAGAGTATGGGTTAGATAGATAGAGTATGGGTTAGATAGATAGAGTATGGGTTAGATGGATAGAGTATGGGTTAGATGGATAGAGTATGGGTTAGGTGGATAGAGTATGGGTTAGGTGGATAGAGTATGGGTTAGATAGATAGAGTATGGGTTAGATGGATAGAGTATGGGTTAGGTGGATAGAGTATGGGTTAGGTGGATAGAGTATGGGTTAGATGGATAGAGTATGGGTTAGATGGATAGAGTATGGGTTAGATGGATGGAGTATGGGTTAGATGGATAGAGTATGGGTTAGGTGGATAGAGTATGGGTTAGATGGATAGAGTATGGGTTAGGTGGATAGAGTATGGGTTAGATGGATAGAGTATGGGTTAGATGGATAGAGTATGGGTTAGATAGATAGAGTATGGGTTAGATGGATAGAGTATGGGTTAGATAGATAGAGTATGGGTTAGATAGATAGAGTATGGGTTAGATGGATAGAGTATGGGTTAGATGGATAGAGTATGGGTTAGATAGATAGATTATGGGTTAGATGGATAGAGTATGGGTTAGATAGATAGAGTATGGGTTAGATGGATAGAGTATGGGTTAGATAGATAGAGTATGGGTTAGATAGATAGAGTATGGGTTAGGTGGATAGAGTATGGGTTAGATAGATAGAGTATGGGTTAGATAGATAGAGTATGGGTTAGATAGATAGAGTATGGGTTAGATGGATAGAGTATGGGTTAGGTGGATAGAGTATGGGTTAGATAGATAGAGTATGGGTTAGGTGGATAGAGTATGGGTTAGATAGATAGAGTATGGGTTAGATAGATAGAGTATGGGTTAGATGGATAGAGTACGGGTTAGGTGGATAGAGTATGGGTTAGATAGATAGAGTATGGGTTAGATGGATAGAGTATGGGTTAGATGGATAGAGTATGGGTTAGATGGATAGAGTATGGGTTAGATGGATAGAGTACGGGTTAGATGGATAGAGTATGGGTTAGATAGATAGAGTATGGGTTAGATAGATAGAGTATGGGTTAGATGGATAGAGTACGGGTTAGGTGGATAGAGTACGGGTTAGGTGGATAGAGTATGGGTTAGATGGATAGAGTATGGGTTAGATGGATAGAGTATGGGTTAGATGGATAGAGTATGGGTTAGATGGATAGAGTATGGGTTAGGTGGATAGAGTACGGGTTAGGTGGATAGAGTACGGGTTAGGTGGATAGAGTACGGGTTAGATGGATAGAGTATGGGTTAGATGGATAGAGTATGGGTTAGGTGGATAGAGTATGGGTTAGATGGATAGAGTATGGGTTAGATGGATAGAGTATGGGTTAGATGGATAGAGTATGGGTTAGATGGATAGAGTATGGGTTAGATGGATAGAGTATGGGTTAGATGGATAGAGTATGGGTTAGATGGATAGAGTATGGGTTAGATGGATAGAGTATGGGTTAGATGGATAGAGTATGGGTTAGATAGATAGAGTATGGGTTAGATAGATAGAGTATGGGTTAGATAGATAGAGTATGGGTTAGATGGATAGAGTATGGGTTAGATGGATAGAGTATGGGTTAGATGGATAGAGTATGGGTTAGATGGATAGAGTATGGGTTAGATGGATAGAGTATGGGTTAGATAGATAGAGTATGGGTTAGATAGATAGAGTATGGGTTAGATAGATAGAGTATGGGTTAGATGGATAGAGTATGGGTTAGATGGATAGAGTATGGGTTAGATGGATAGAGTATGGGTTAGATGGATAGAGTATGGGTTAGGTGGATAGAGTATGGGTTAGGTGGATAGAGTATGGGTTAGATAGATAGAGTATGGGTTAGATGGATAGAGTATGGGTTAGATGGATAGAGTATGGGTTAGATGGATAGAGTACGGGTTAGATGGATAGAGTATGGGTTAGATGGATAGAGTACGGGTTAGATGGATAGAGTATGGGTTAGATAGATAGAGTATGGGTTAGATGGATAGAGTATGGGTTAGATGGATAGAGTATGGGTTAGATAGATAGAGTATGGGTTAGATAGATAGAGTATGGGTTAGATGGATAGAGTATGGGTTAGATGGATAGAGTATGGGTTAGATGGATAGAGTACGGGTTAGATGGATAGAGTATGGGTTAGATGGATAGAGTACGGGTTAGATGGATAGAGTATGGGTTAGATAGATAGAGTATGGGTTAGATGGATAGAGTATGGGTTAGATGGATAGAGTATGGGTTAGATAGATAGAGTATGGGTTAGATGGATAGAGTATGGGTTAGATGGATAGAGTATGGGTTAGATGGATAGAGTACGGGTTAGATGGATAGAGTATGGGTTAGATAGATAGAGTATGGGTTAGGTGGATAGAGTATGGGTTAGATGGATAGAGTATGGGTTAGATGGATAGAGTATGGGTTAGGTGGATAGAGTATGGGTTAGATGGATAGAGTATGGGTTAGATAGATAGAGTATGGGTTAGATGGAAAGAGTATGGGTTAGATGGATAGAGTATGGGTTAGATGGATAGAGTACGGGTTAGATGGATAGAGTATGGGTTAGATAGATAGAGTATGGGTTAGGTGGATAGAGTATGGGTTAGATGGATAGAGTATGGGTTAGATGGATAGAGTATGGGTTAGATGGATAGAGTATGGGTTAGATAGATAGAGTATGGGTTAGATGGATAGAGTATGGGTTAGATGGATAGAGTATGGGTTAGATGGATAGAGTATGGGTTAGATGGATAGAGTATGGGTTAGATAGATAGAGTATGGGTTAGATGGATAGAGTATGGGTTAGATAGATAGAGTACGGGTTAGATGGATAGAGTATGGGTTAGATGGATAGAGTATGGGTTAGATGGATAGAGTATGGGTTAGGTGGATAGAGTATGGGTTAGATGGATAGAGTATGGGTTAGATGGATAGAGTATGGGTTAGATGGATAGAGTATGGGTTAGATGGATAGAGTATGGGTTAGATAGATAGAGTATGGGTTAGGTGGATAGAGTATGGGTTAGATAGATAGAGTATGGGTTAGATAGATAGAGTATGGGTTAGATGGATAGAGTATGGGTTAGATAGATAGAGTATGGGTTAGATAGATAGAGTATGGGTTAGATGGATAGAGTATGGGTTAGATAGATAGAGTATGGGTTAGGTGGATAGAGTATGGGTTAGATGGATAGAGTATGGGTTAGATGGATAGAGTATGGGTTAGATAGATAGAGTATGGGTTAGATAGATAGAGTATGGGTTAGATAGATAGAGTATGGGTTAGATGGATAGAGTATGGGTTAGATGGATAGAGTATGGGTTAGATGGATAGAGTATGGGTTAGATAGAGTATAGGTTAGATGATTATGGATACAAAAAGAAACAGCCACAGAAAGATAGATACTAGACCTAGGGGGAAAGATAGATACTAGATAAATACTAGACCTAGGGGGAATGATAGATACTAGATAGATACTAGACCTAGGGGGAAAGATAGATACTAGATAAATACTAGACCTAGGGGGAATGATAGATACTAGATAGATACTAGACCTAGGGGGAAAGATAGATACTAGATAAATACTAGACCTAGGGGGAAAGGTAGATACTAGATAGATACTAGACCTAGGGGGAATGATAGATACTAGATAGATACTAGACCTAGGGGGAAAGATAGATACTAGATAGATACTAGACCTAAGGGGAAAGATAGATACTAGATAGATACTAGAAAGATACTAGACCTAGGGGTGAAAGATAGATACTAGACCTAGGGGTGAAAGATAGATACTAGATAGATACTAGATAGATACTAGACCTAAGGGGAAATATAGATACTAGACCTAAGGGGAAAGATAGATACTAGATCTAAGGGAAAAGATAGATACTAGAAAGATACTAGATCTAAGGGGAAAGATAGATACTAGATAGATGATCTTATTACAGCAGGGTTCCCTTTCTGGCAGCCCACCTGCTCTTATTACAGCAGGGTTCCCTTTCTGGCAGCCCACCTGCTCTTATTACAGCAGGGTTCCCTATCTGGCAGCCCACCTGCTCTTACTACAGCAGGGTTCCCTTTCTGGCAGCCCACCTGCTCTTATTACAGCAGGGTTCCCTATCTGGCAGCCCACCTGCTCTTATTACAGCAGGGTTCCCTTTCTGGCAGCCCACCTGCTCTTATTATAGCAGGGTTCCCTATCTGGCAGCCCACCTGTACTTATTGCAGCAGGGTTCCCTATCTGGCAGCCCACCTGCTCTTATTACAGCAGGGTTCCCTATCTGGCAGCCCACCTGCTCTTATTACAGCAGGGTTCCCTATCTGGCAGCCCACCTGCTCTTATTACAGCAGGGTTCCCTTTCTGGCAGCCCACCTGCTCTTATTACAGCAGGGTTCCCTTTCTGGCAGCCCACCTGCTCTTACTACAGCAGGGTTCCCTATCTGGCAGCCCACCTGCTCTTATTACAGCAGGGTTCCCTATCTGGCAGCCCACCTGCTCTTATTACAGCAGGGTTCCCTATCTGGCAGCCCACCTGCTCTTATTACAGCAGGGTTCCCTTTCTGGCAGCCCACCTGCTCTTATTACAGCAGGGTTCCCTGATATAGAAAGCAGCTGTTGCTTAGCGACGTGTCGTGATCGTGAGGTGATATAGAAAGCAGCTGTTGCTTAGCGACGTGTCGTGATCGTGAGGTGATATAGAAAGCAGCTGTTGCTTAGCGACGTGTCTCTACCTGAAAATACATGATCTTAGTGATTGATAGTTGCTATTCAGCAGTCATAAAACAAAGCCTTATTTACTTTGAACAACTACTAAAATAGTGATTTTGTCAGACAGCATGAATAATTTTATTTTGTGTTGTTACAGCATTCTACCCACATACTACATAGTTAAAAATATTATATAACTGTAATTATTTTTCAATAATCGAACCGAAACCTAAACGACCTCAAAAAGCATTAATCGCTCGGCGCTAACGCACACACACAAAGCCTACCTTACAGACACCGTCCACACACACACAAAGCCTACCTTACAGACACCGTCCACACACACACAAAGCCTACCTTACAGACACCGTCCACACACACACAAAGCCTACCTTACAGACACCGTCCACACACACGTCTTTCCTCCCGGGGTGGCAGGAGGTCCCGTCAACCACAGCTGTCTTGTGGCGGTAGAAGAAGTTCTCTCCTCTGGGTATACAGTTCAGCTCACAAGGGTTGTCAGCTGGTGGGGCGAGACGCACACACACACACACACACACACACACACACACACACACACACACACACACACGCACGCACACACACAAGAACACACACACACACGCACGCACACACACAAGAACACACACACACACACACACATATACACACACATTCATTTGACCGTTTCTCATTTGTAGTCATCATAACTTAAGCAGTAATATATTTAAATGGTCAGCTGAACATTGCTGTTCAGTTCACTGTATTCCAAGTCAACACACATACAATATACTATCATTACCAAACCTTACACCCCTAGTTACAGTATAGAGTCATTACCAAACCTTACACCCCTAGTTACAGTATAGAGTCATTACCAAACCTTACACCCCTAATTACAGTATAGAGTCATTACCAAACCTTACACCCCTAATTACAGTATAGAGTCATTACCAAACCTTACACCCCTAATTACAGTATAGAGTCACTACCAAACCTTATAACCCTAATGACAGTATAGAGTCATTACCAAACCTTACACCCCTAATGACAGTATAGAGTCATTACCAAACCTTACACCCCTAATTACAATATACTATCATTACCAAACATTACACCCCTAATTACAATATACTATCATTACCAAACCTTACACCCCTAATTACAGTATAGAGTCATTGTTACGTTCCCCAGTTTATGTGTTGTAGTTTGTGTATTTGCATGTGTTTATTTCAGGAAATGGCTTCCTGAAATCCCTCAAGCAGCTGATTGGTCGACTCCATGGCTAATTGGAGAGCTGACCCCGCCCCCTCGTCAAGACGCAGCTGTCTCCAAGTACCCATTTAATCTGAAGCTATATAAAAGCCAGTGTTCTGTTCAGGAGAGGGAGATTTGCTGGGAAGTCATTGCAGAGAGATTGATTGTGATAGGTAGATTTTGCTGGTGGTTCATTGCTGGGAGGTCATTGCAGAGCGATTGAATGTGATAGGTAGATTTTGCTGGAGGTTGATTTTGATAGGAGTTCATTGCTGGGAAGTTGGTATGTTTTGTGAGTTTGTTGCTCAGATAGAGCTTATTTGATGTCCTGTGTTTCTCAGTTTGTTTGTGAAATTGTTTAATATTCTGTTTCATTTGTTCCCAGGGGGAAAGGGGAAGGCACCTTGGGAGTGCTTAGGCAAGAGGCCCGCGGGCATACATATACCCGTACTATATTCACTGTCTAGGCACACTAGGTAAGACCTGAGCGGACCACCCCCTGTATTTTGGTTGGTGCTAAATTAGGTAAGTAGTGGGTAGGCAGGTAAGATAGGAGAGGGGGGGGGGCTTTGAGATTTACTTTCTTTGCTTTGGTTCCGTCCAGCCCCTTTTCCCCATATTACCGTGTAAAGGAATAAAGTCCTTGTAAACGGTACCACATTCTGCCTGTTGTCATCCTTACTCCCACCTACAGTCCATACCTCTTTCACTTCACAGAGAGTTTAGTTGTAGCAGGGTGTTGCGTTCCCTCTTCATTGAGGCGTGCGTAACAGTCACTACCAAACCTTATACCCCTAATGACTTGCCCAAATTCTCCTGTCCTGACTCACCTCCATAGTATGGGAGCTGTATAAAGCCCCGGCCCTCAGGCCCTCCTGACTCACCTCCATAGTATGGGAGCTGTATAAAGCCCCGGCCCTCAGGCCCTCCTGACTCACCTCCATAGTATGGGAGCTGTATAAAGCCCCGGCCCTCAGGCCCTCCTGACTCACCTCCATAGTATGGGAGCTGTATAAAGCCCCGGGCCCTCAGGCCCTCCTGACTCACCTCCATAGTATGGGAGCTGTATAAAGCCCCGGCCCTCAGGCCCTCCTGACTCACCTCCATAGTATGGGAGCTGTATAAAGCCCCGGGCCTTCAGGCCCTCCTGACTCACCTCCATAGTATGGGAGCTGTATAAAGCCCCGGCCCTCAGGCCCTCCTGACTCACCTCCATAGTATGGGAGCTGTATAAAGGACCGGCCCTCAGGCCCTCCTGACTCACCTCCATAGTATGGGAGCTGTATAAAGCCCCGGCCCTCAGGCCCTCCTGACTCACCTCCATAGTATGGGAGCTGTATAAAGACCCGGCCCTCAGGCCCTCCTGACTCACCTCCATAGTATGGGAGCTGTATAAAGCCCCGGGCCCTCAGGCCCTCCTGACTCACCTCCATAGTATGGGAGCTGTATAAAGCCCCGGCCCTCAGGCCCTCCTGACTCACCTCCATAGTATGGGAGCTGTATAAAGCCCCGGCCCTCAGGCCCTCCTGACTCACCTCCATAGTATGGGAGCTGTATAAAGCCCCGGCCCTCAGGCCCTCCTGACTCACCTCCATAGTATGGGAGCTGTATAAAGCCCCGGGCCCTCAGGCCCTCCTGACTCACCTCCATAGTATGGGAGCTGTATAAAGCCCCGGGCCCTCAGGCCCTCCTGACTCACCTCCATAGTATGGGAGCTGTATAAAGCCCCGGCCCTCAGGCCCTCCTGACTCACCTCCATAGTATGGGAGCTGTATAAAGCCCCGGCCCTCAGGCCCTCCTGACTCACCTCCATAGTATGGGAGCTGTATAAAGCCCTGGGCCCTCAGGCCCTCCTGACTCACCTCCATAGTATGGGAGCTGTATAAAGCCCCGGGCCCTCAGGCCCTCCTGACTCACCTCCATAGTATGGGAGCTGTATAAAGCCCCGGCCCTCAGGCCCTCCTGACTCACCTCCATAGTATGGGAGCTGTATAAAGCCCCGGCCCTCAGGCCCTCCTGACTCACCATAGTATGGGAGCTGTATAAAGCCCCGGGCCCTCAGGCCCTCCTGACTCACCTCCATAGTATGGGAGCTGTATAAAGCCCCGGCCCTCAGGCCCTCCTGACTCACCTCCATAGTATGGGAGCTGTATAAAGCCCCCGGGCCCTCAGGCCCTCCTGACTCACCTCCATAGTATGGGAGCTGTATAAAGCCCCCGGGCCCTCAGGCCCTCCTGACTCACCTCCATAGTATGGGAGCTGTATAAAGCCCCGGGCCCTCAGGCCCTCCTGACTCACCTCCATTGTATGAGAGCTGTATAAAGCCCCGGCCCTCAGGCCCTCCTGACTCACCTCCATAGTATGGGAGCTGTATAAAGCCCCGGGCCCTCAGGCCCTCCTGACTCACCTCCATAGTATGGGAGCTGTATAAAGCCCCGGCCCTCAGGCCCTCCTGACTCACCTCCATAGTATGGGAGCTGTATAAAGCCCCAGGCCCTCAGGCCCTCCTGACTCACCTCCATAGTATGGGAGCTGTATAAAGCCCCGGCCCTCAGGCCCTCCTGACTCACCTCCATAGTATGGGAGCTGTATAAAGCCCCGGGCCCTCAGGCCCTCCTGACTCACCTCCATAGTATGGGAGCCATTTGTATCGTTTTCCCTGGAAGTCAGATCCGTCAAACTGAGAACACTGTTCCTCTCTGAAGTCTCTGGATCCCCCTGGGCAGTCCTGTGTGACACACCATGAGAGGGATGGGGTTAGAGGTTAGAGGTCAGGAGTCAGAGCATTGGCAGTATAGACAGTGCACTATTGTATAACACCTTCCAATGTCTCGGTATGAACTCAACACATAGAACGGACGGTATAGTTGATCCCTTTAATAAAAACATGAGCTGTTGCAGAGAGAAGTATTTCATGTGGAGGTAATGACTAACGGAGAATAAACTATTCGCTCTATAACAACTGATCTGACAACTGTGAGAGAGTTACACCAACAGTAAGTCTATGTAAATACAGACATAAATGTATTATATCTATCAGAGAGGATGACATACAGACAGAGAGGATGACGTACAGACAGGAGGAACATCCAGAGGTGACTATCTATCAGAGAGGATGACGTACAGACAGGAGGAACAGAGGTGACTATCTATCAGAGAGGATGATGTACAGACAGAGAGGATGACGTACAGACAGGAGGAACAGAGGTGACTATCTATCAGAGAGGATGATGTACAGACAGAGAGGATGACGTACAGACAGGAGGAACATCCAGAGGTGACTATCTATCAGAGAGGATGACGTACAGACAGGAGGAACAGAGGTGACTATCTATCAGAGAGGATGATGTACAGACAGAGAGGATGACGTACAGACAGGAGGAACAGAGGTGACTATCTATCAGAGAGGATGATGTACAGACAGAGAGGATGACGTACAGACAGGAGGAACAGAGGTGACTATCTATCAGAGAGGATGACGTACAGACAGAGAGGATGACGTACAGACAGGAGGAACAGAGGTGACTATCTATCAGAGAGGATGATGTACAGACAGAGAGGATGACGTACAGACAGGAGGAACATCCAGAGGTGACTATCTATCAGAGAGGATGACGTACAGACAGGAGGAACAGAGGTGACTATCTATCAGAGAGGATGATGTACAGACAGAGAGGATGACGTACAGACAGGAGGAACATCCAGAGGTGACTATCTATCAGAGAGGATGACGTACAGACAGGAGGAACAGAGGTGACTATCTATCAGAGAGGATGATGTACAGACAGAGAGGATGACGTACAGACAGGAGGAACAGAGGTGACTATCTATCAGAGAGGATGACGTACAGACAGAGAGGATGACGTACAGACAGGAGGAACAGAGGTGACTATCTATCAGAGAGGATGATGTACAGACAGAGAGGATGACGTACAGACAGGAGGAACATCCAGAGGTGACTATCTATCAGAGAGGATGACGTACAGACAGGAGGAACAGAGGTGACTATCTATCAGAGAGGATGATGTACAGACAGAGAGGATGACGTACAGACAGGAGGAACATCCAGAGGTGACTATCTATCAGAGAGGATGACGTACAGACAGGAGGAACAGAGGTGACTATCTATCAGAGAGGATGATGTACAGACAGAGAGGATGACGTACAGACAGGAGGAACAGAGGTGACTATCTATCAGAGAGGATGATGTACAGACAGAGAGGATGACGTACAGACAGGAGGAACAGAGGTGACTATCTATCAGAGAGGATGATGTACAGACAGAGAGGATGACGTACAGACAGGAGGAACAGAGGTGACTATCTATCAGAGAGGATGACGTACAGACAGGAGGAACAGAGGTGACTATCTATCAGAGAGGATGATGTACAGACAGAGAGGATGACGTACAGACAGGAGGAACAGAGGTGACTATCTATCAGAGAGGATGATGTACAGACAGAGAGGATGACGTACAGACAGGAGGAACAGAGGTGACTATCTATCAGAGAGGATGATGTACAGACAGAGAGGATGACGTACAGACAGGAGGAACAGAGGTGACTATCTATCAGAGAGGATGACGTACAGACAGAGAGGATGACGTACAGACAGGAGGAACAGAGGTGACTATCTATCAGAGAGGATGACGTACAGACAGAGAGGATGACGTACAGACAGGAGGAACAGAGGTGACTATCTATCAGAGAGGATGACGTACAGACAGAGAGGAACATCCAGAGGTGACTATCTATCAGAGAGGATGATATACAGACAGGACGAACAGAGGTGACTATCTATCAGAGAGGATGACGTACAGACAGAGAGGATGACGTACAGACAGGAGGAACAGAGGTGACTATCTATCAGAGAGGATGACGTACAGACAGAGAGGAACATCCAGAGGTGACTATCTATCAGAGAGGATGACGTAGAGACAGAGAGGAACAGAGGTGACTATCTATCAGAGAGGATGTCGTACAGACCGAGAGGAACATCCAGAGGTGACTATCTATCATCAATCATGGTGAGAAGAGGGTTTAATGGGTGAACCACAGGAACGTACCTGACCTGATCAAGACCCACATAGTAAAGCCTTAAGGATTAAGAAGCTGTGAATCAGATTGAAAACACCTCTAAAGGAAGTACTTAGGCACTACACCAAGAATGTTGTTTACCTGGATGTTACATGAGCGGTAGGACTTGTCTGGCCCCACACAGTTGTTCCCTCCATCAGTCCTACCGACCAAGAAACAGAGAAAACAACCAAGTTATTCATTGATTAAACCAGTTCTGTTCTGTCTTGCCACGACATGTTTAGCATGACAATGACCTAGGACTTGGCAAGACAGCACAAACAGATCTGGGACCAGGCTATGTTCAGTGGGCTCAGAGCTCCAAGTTGAAGTTCATCCTAGGTACAGATCGGGGACTTAGCCTCCTCCCCCCTCCTCTTACTCCTCCTCCTCCCCTTCCTCCTCCTCCTTTGCATTCCTCTCCTCCTCTTCATCATCCTCTTCTTCCTCCTCTTCTTCCTTCTATTCCTCAACTTCCTCCTCCTCTTCTTCCTCCTCCTCCTCCTCCTCAACTTCCCCCCCTCCTCTTTTTCCTCTTCCTCAACTTCCTCCTCTTCTTCCTCCTCCTCTTCTTCCTTCTCCTCTTCCTCCTCCTCTTCTTCCTTCTATTCCTCTTCCTCCTCCTCTTCCTTCTATTCCTCCTCCTCCTCCTCTTCTTCCTCCCCCTCTTCTTCCTCCTCCTCTTCTTCCTTCTATTCTTCTTCTTCCTTCTCCTCTTCCTCCTCCTCTTCTTCCTTCTATTCCTCTTCCTCCTCCTCTTCCTTCTATTCCTCCTCCTCCTCCTCTTCTTCCTCCCCCTCTTCTTCCTCCTCCTCTTCTTCCTTCTATTCCTCCTCCTCCTCCTCTTCCTCATCCTCCTCATCCTCCACCTATATCAGCACCCAGGCTACAGGCAGCTAACCATGAGGCAGCTAATTGTTTTGGTCTACATCCCAAATGGCAGCCCATTCCGTCCCTGTATAGTGCACGACCCAGAGCTTTATGGGCCCTGGTCAAAGTCGTGTAGTACATAGATGATAGGATTCCATTTGGGACAGAACCTTGGAGTTGTGTCCCTACAAGAGCGTTGGTTTCCTTCAGTATGTACAGGGTGAAATCGCCTGGCCTACACGCTGATCCTGGGTCAGTTTAGCATTTTCCCCACAGGTGAGGCTAGGTGCAGGGGAAGCTGATCGTAGATCTGCATGGCGGTGTTGGTAAGGACTGGTATTTAGAGGATTGGTACTAGGAGCCAAGCTGAGGCCTATTTCCCCTCCAGGCCTGCTGTGTCATCCACCAAGGCAGTCTGTCTACATCATCTTATTCATTATGATGTGAAAGGCCAAACTGATCCTAAATCAGCACTCACCTACTCAGATACTTTGTAGATACAGGCAGTGTTTAATCCCAGGCTTGTTATGCCTCAGGCTCAATACCAGACATGTTCCACCTTTCATGACTTGATGAGTAAGAGGCTGAACCAGGAACATGTAAGGGTTGGGTAGTGTTCTCTCTCCGGGATCTAAAGCCTGAAGCTACGGTGTTATTCAGTTCATCCAGGCTCTTCCTCCCCCTCCTCTTCCTCCTCCTCCGTTTCACACTGTGCTGTTTGAACAACATGGCAAAGGTAAATAGAATGATTGTCTCCCAATTAGCTCCCTGTTTCCTTTATAGTGCCCTACTGTTGACCAGAGTCCTTTACAGTATAGTGCCCTACTGTTGACCAGAGTCCTTTACAGTATAGTGCCCTACTGTTGACCAGAGTCCTCTACAGTATAGTGCCCTACTGTTGACCAGAGTCCTTTACAGTATAGTGCCCTACTGTTGACCAGAGTCCTTTACAGTATAGTGCCCTACTGTTGACCAGAGTCCTCTACAGTATAGTGACCTACTGTTGACCAGAGTCCTCTACAGTATAGTGCCCTACTGTTGACCAGAGTCCTTTACAGTATAGTGCCCTACTGTTGACCAGAGTCCTTTACAGTATAGTGCCCTACTGTTGACCAGAGTCCTCTACAGTATAGTGCCCTACTGTTGACCAGAGTCCTTTACAGTATAGTGCCCTACTGTTGACCAGAGTCCTCTACAGTATAGTGCCCTACTGTTGACCAGAGTCCTCTACAGTATAGTGCCCTACTGTTGACCAGAGTCCTCTACAGTATAGTGCCCTACTGTTGACCAGAGTCCTTTACAGTATAGTGCCCTACTGTTGACCAGAGTCCTCTACAGTATAGTGCCCTACTGTTGACCATCCCTTTACAGTATAGTGCCCTACTGTTGACCAGTCCTATACAGTATAGTGCCCTACTGTTGACCAGAGTCCTTTACAGTATAGTGCCCTACTGTTGACCAGTCCTTTACAGTATAGTGCCCTACTGTTGACCAGAGTCCTCTACAGTATAGTGCCCTACTGTTGACCAGTCCTATACAGTATAGTGCCCTACTGTTGACCAGTCCTCTACAGTATAGTGCCCTACTGTTGACCAGAGTCCTAAGGGCCCTGTTCATAAGAAGGGCACTACATAAGGTAAATAGTGTCATTAGGGACGTAGACAAACAGTTCAAGTCAACAGCGTGATGGCCTGTAATAATGGAAAGTAAAGGGTGTGGCCTCTGACTAATGTTCCTGATGAGACACCAGACAGGAGCCGGGTAAGGCCGAGGCTGGGCTGGCGTCCCAGAGGTTCCCGCTACTTGCCTCTCATGCATGGTTCACCCCGAGGGCAGGCTGTCTGACTGTGTAGGTGGAGCAGTGGCAACATGAATGATAAAGGTTTTAAACTGTTTAACCATCGCCATGGCGACAGGGCGTGGATGGACATAAAGGCACAATAGAGCTCTCTCTGTTTCTCTCTCTCTCTCTGTTTCTCTCTCTCTCTGTGTCGCTCTCTGTTTCTCTCTCTCTCTGTGTTTATCTGTGTTTCTCTCTCTCTTTCTGTCTCTCTCTCTCTGTGTTTCTCTCTATCTCTCTCTCTGTGTTTCTCTCTATCTCTCTCTCTCTCTCTCTCTCTCTTTCTGTCTCTCTCTCTCTCTTTCTGTCTCTCTCTCTCTGTGTTTCTCTCTCTCTCTCTCTGTGTTTCTCTCTATCTCTCTCTCTCTGTGTTTCTCTCTATCTCTCTCTCTCTCTCTCTCTCTTTCTGTCTCTCTCTCTCTCTTTCTGTCTCTCTCTCTCTGTGTTTCTCTCTATCTCTCTCTCTGTGTTTCTCTCTATCTCTCTCTCTCTCTCTCTCTTTCTGTCTCTCTCTCTCTCTTTCTGTCTCTCTCTCTCTCTGTGTTTCTCTCTCTCTCTCTCTCTCTCTCTTTCACATGTGCTGAATCAAATACACTACATACAGAAACACAACACTTCAAATGAATGGATTCAGCTATTTCAGACCCTCTGCTGACAGCCGTATAAAATCGAGCACACTGCCACGCAACGTCAACACAAGAACTGGGTTTCCAAACAGCACCATGAGCAGTGCCAAGCGTCGGCTGGAGTGGTGTAAAGCTATTGGACTCCGGAGCAGTGGAAACGCCTTCTCTGGAGTGATGATGAATCACGCTTCACCATCTAACGGTACAACGGATGAATCTGAGTTTGGCGGATGCCAGGAGAATGCTACCTGCCTCAATTCATAATGCCAACTGTAAAGTTTGGTGGAGGAGGAATAATGGTCTGGGGCTGTTTTTCATGGTTCGGGCCCCTTAGTTCCAGTGAAGGGAAATTTTTACGCTAAAGCATACAACAACATTCTAGATGATTCTGTGCTTTCAACTTAGTGGCAACAGTTTGGGGAAGGTCCTTTCCTGTTTCAGCATCACAGTGCCCCCCCCCCCCCCCCCCCCCCCCCGTGCACAAAGCGAGGTCCATACAGAAATGTTTTGTTGAGATCGGTGTGGAAGAACTTGACTGGCCTGCACAGAGCCCTGATCTCAACCTCATCGAACATCATTGGGATGAATTGGAACGCCAACTGCGAGCCAGGCCTAATCGCCCAACATCAGTACCCGCCCTCACTTATGCTCTTGTGGCTGAATGGAAGCAAGTCCCCACATCAATGTTCCAACATCTAGTGGAAAGCCTTCCCAGAAGAGTTGAGGCTGTTATAGCAGCAATGTTCCAACATCTAGTAGAAAGCCTTCCCAGAAGAGTGGAGGCTGTTATAGCAGCAATGTTCCAACATCTAGTGGAAAGCCTTCCCAGAAGAGTGGAGGCTGTTATAGCAGCAATGTTCCTACATCTAGTGGAAAGCCTTCCCAGAAGAGTGGAGGCTGTTATAGCAGCAATGTTCCAACATCTAGTGGAAAGCCTTCCCAGAAGAGTGGCGGCTGTTATAGCAGCAATGTTCCAACATCTAGTGGAAAGCCTTCCCAGGAGAGTGGAGGCAGTTATAGCAGCAATGTTCCTACATCTAGTGGAAAGCCTTCCCAGAAGAGTGGAGGCTGTTATAGCAGCAATGTTCCAACATCTAGTGGAAAGCCTTCCCAGAAGAGTGGAGGCTGTTATAGCAGCAATGTTCCTACATCTAGTGGAAAGCCTTCCCAGGAGAGTGGAGGCTGTTATAGCAGTAATGTTCCAACATCTAGTGGAAAGCCTTCCCAGAAGAGTGGAGGCTGTTATAGCAGCAATGTTCCAACATCTAGTGGAAAGCCTTCCCAGGAGAGTGGAGGCTGTTATAGCAGCAATGTTCCTACATCTAGTGGAAAGCCTTCCCAGAAGAGTGGAGGCTGTTATAGCAGCAATGTTCCTACATCTAGTGGAAAGCCTTCCCAGAAGAGTGGAGGCTGTTATAGCAGCAATGTTCCTACATCTAGTGGAAAGCCTTCCCAGAAGAGTGGAGGCTGTTATAGCAGCAATGTTCCTACATCTAGTGGAAAGCCTTCCCAGAAGAGTGGAGGCTGTTATAGCAGCAATGTTCCTACATCTAGTGGAAAGCCTTCCCAGAAGAGTGGAGGCTGTTATAGCAGCAATGTTCCTACATCTAGTGGAAAGCCTTCCCAGAAGAGTGGCTGTTATAGCAGCAATGTTCCAACATCTAGTGGAAATCCTTCACAGAAGAGTGGAGGCTGTTATAGCAGCAATGTTCCTACATCTAGTGGAAAGCCTTCCCAGGAGAGTGGAGGCTGTTATAGCAGCAATGTTCCAACATCTAGTGGAAAGCCTTCCCAGAAGAGTGGAGGCTGTTATAGCAGCAATGTTCCTACATCTAGTGGAAAGCCTTCCCAGAAGAGTGGAGGCTGTCAGAGCAGCAAAGGGGGGACCAACTCCATATTAATGCCCGTGAATTTGGAATGAGATGTTGGACGAGCAGGTGTCCACATACTTTTGGTCATGTAGCGTCTGTGTTGTGATATTTCTATGTCTTTGTCGACAGACAATCATTTTGCTGTTCCAAAATAAATAATTCAAAATACAAGAACCTACATGTGAAATGAACCACGACATCAGTGAGCTGTGTTTCAGCACGTCTAGGTAGCTGTCTCTGTTTGTCTCAGCCCAGAACCCGCAGGCCCAGCCCTCAGCCCAGAAACCGCAGGCCCAGCCCTCAGCCCAGAACCCACAGGCCCAGCCCTCAGACCAGAACCCGCAGGCCCAGCCCTCAGCCCAGAACCCGCAGGCCCAGCCCTCAGCCCAGAACCCGCAGAACCATCCCTCAGCCCAGAACCCGCAGGCCCAGCCCTCAGACCAGAACCCGCAGGCCCAGCCCTCAGCCCAGAACCCACAGGCCCAGCCCTCAGCCCAGAACCCACAGGCCCAGCCCAGAACCCGCAGGCCCAGCCCTCAGACCAGAACCCGCAGGCCCAGCCCTCAGACCAGAACTCGCAGGCCCAGCCCTCAGCCCAGAACCCGCAGGCCCAGCCCTCAGCCCAGAACCCGCAGGCCCAGCCCTCAGCCCAGAACCCGCAGGCCCAGCCCTCAGCCCAGAACCCGCAGGCCCAGCCCTCAGCCCAGAACCCGCAGGCCCAGCCCTCAGCCCAGAACCCGCAGGCCCAGCCCTCAGACCAGAACCCGCAGGCCCAGCCCTCAGCCCAGAACCCACAGGCCCTCAGCCCAGAACCCGCAGGCCCAGCCCTCAGACCAGAACCCGCAGGCCCAGCCCTCAGCCCAGAACCCGCAGGCCCAGCACTCAGCCCAGAACCCGCAGGCCCAGCCCTCAGCCCAGAACCCGCAGGCCCAGCCCACAGCCCAGAACCCGCAGGCCCAGCCCTCAGCCCAGAACCCGCAGGCCCAGCCCTGTAAAAGCACTTTCAGCTTTGAGGTTGTTCCTTTAACACAACACTCATTCCTGACCCATCCCTGCCATCACTCAGGTTACATCCCAAATGGCAACCTATTCCCTATGTAGTGCACTACTTTTGACTAGGGCCCATAGATACAGTGTCAAAAGTAATACAATATGTAGAGAATAGGGTTCCATTTGGGACTCACCCTGAATCTGAATAGGGTTCCATTTGGGATTCACCCTGAATCTGAATAGGGTTCCATTTGGGACTCATTCTCAATCTGAATAGGGTTCCATTTGGGACTCATTCTCAATCTGAATAGGGTTCCATTTGGGACTCATTGTCAATCTGAATAGGGTTCCATTTGGGACTCATTCTCAATCTGAATAGGGTTCCATTTGGGACTCATTCTCAATCTGAATAGGGTTCCATTTGGGACTCACTGCAATCAGGCAGAGAGCTGCTGACTAATGACGGCTTGCAATCCCATCATGAACAGTTAGTTTATCTCTGTCTTTTGGGCAGCACAGATCACAGCTGAAAAAGGGATTAAGGATAAAGTCCCTCATTTACAACCAAGCACCTCGGGAAGGGTTTGTGTTGTTGTGACCTCAATGACCCCTTGAGGATGCAGCTCCTCATCCAATTGGTTGAAGTCTTTTTTGGGGGGGAAGCACATACTGTACTTCAGTTTCGCCTCTCTTCATACGGTACACTGAGATCACATTACAACGAGGAGCAAGAAGGAACATGCAGGCTGGATTCCAGCTCTATGATTTATGGATACAACTCTGAGATAGATACGATGTACCAAGCTGGCAGGACAGGCTGGATATGACCTCTGTCTCTATCCCTCTTCTCTATCCTTCCTCTCTCTTTTTATTTATTTATTAATTTTACCTTCATTTAACTAGGCAAGTCAGTTAAGAACATATTCTTATTTTAAATGACAGCCTACCGGGGAACAGTGGGTTAACTGCCTGTTCAGGGGCAGAACGACAGAACGACCTTGTCAGCTCTGGGATTCGATCTTGCAACCTTTCGGTTACTGGTCCAACGCTCTAACCACTAGCCTACCTGCCGCCTTATATCTCTATCCCTCCTCTCTATCCCTCCTCTCTATCCCTCCTCTCTCTATCCCTCCTCTCTCTATCCCTCCTCTCTCTATCCCTCCTCTCTATCCCTCCTCTCTCTATCCCTCCTCTCTATCCCTCCTCTCTCTATCCCTCCTCTCTATCCCTCCTCTCTATCCCTCCTCTCTCTATCCCTCCTCTCTCTATCCCTCCTCTCTCTATTCCTCCTCTCTATCCCTCCTCTCTCTATCCCTCCTCTCTCTATCCCTCCTCTCTATCCCTCCTCTCTATCCCTCCTCTCTCTATCCCTCCTCTCTCTATCCCTCCTCTCTCTATCCCTCCCTCTCTATCCCTCCTCTCTATCCCTCCTCTCTATCCCTCCTCTCTCTCTAACCAGCTTACTCACATAATCATATGGGTTATAGACCATCATAGTCATCGTCAATACTCCATCACAACAAGCCACAACCACATGAGAACACAAGACAACACCCAACTTAAATATAGAGATCCTATTCAAAGTTAAAGTGCCACTCCCTACAATCTTGCCTGGACACAGTACAATCATAACCACATCCATAACTCCTGGGTGTTCTATATAATCTGATATCATCATAACCACATCCATAACTCCTGGGTGTTCTATATAACCTGATATCATCATAACCACATCCATAACTCCTGGGTGTTCTATATAACCTGATATCATCATAACCACATCCATAACTCCTGGGTGTTCTATATAACCTGATATCATCATAACCACATCCATAACTCCTGGGTGTTCTATATAACCTGATATCATCATAACCACATCCATAACTCCTGGGTGTTCTATATAACCTGATATCATCATAACCACATCCATAACTCCTGGGTGTTCTATATAACCTGATATCATCATAACCACATCCATAACTCCTGGGTGTTCTATATAACCTGATATCATCATAACCACATCCATAACTCCTGGGTGTTCTACATAACCTGATATCATCATAACCACATCCATGACTCCTGGGTGTTCTATATAACCTGATATCATCATAACCACATCCATAACTCCTGAGTGTTCTATATAACCTGATATCATCATAACCACATCCATGACTCCTGGGTGTTCTATATAACCTGATATCATCATAACCACATCCATAACTCACGGGTGTTCTATATAACCTGATATCATCATAACCACATCCATAACTCCTGGGTGTTCTATATAACCTGATATCATCATAACCACATCCATAACTCCTGGGTGTTCTATATAACCTGATATCATCATAACCACATCCATAACTCCTGAGTGTTCTATATAACCTGATATCATCATAACCACATCCATGACTCCTGGGTGTTCTATATAACCTGATATCATCATAACCACATCCATAACTCACGGGTATTCTATTTAACCTGATATCATCAAAACCATATCCATAACTCCTCTGTGTTCTATATAACCTGATATCATCATAACCACATCCATAACTCCTGGGTGTTCTATATAACCTGATATCATCATAACCACATCCATAACTCCAGGGTGTTCTATGTAACCTGATATCATCATAACCACATCCATAACTCCTGGGTGTTCTATATAACCTGATATCATCATAACCACATCCATAACTCCTGGGTGTTGTACATAACCTGATATCATCATAACCACATCCATAACTCCTGGGTGTTCTATATAACCTGATATCATCATAACCACATCCATAACTCCAGGGTGTTCTATATAACCTGATATCATCATAACCACATCCATAACTCCAGGGTGTTCTATATAATCTGATATCATCATAACCACATCCATAACTCCTGGGTGTTCTATATAACCTGATATCATCATAACCACATCCATAACTCCTGGGTGTTCTATATAACCTGATATCATCATAACCACATCCATAACTCCTGGGTGTTCTATATAACCTGATATCTTCATAACCACATCCATAACTCCTGGGTGTTCTACATAACCTGATATCATCATAACCACATCCATGACTCCTGGGTGTTCTATATAACCTGATATCATCATAACCACATCCATAACTCCTGGGTGTTCTATATAACCTGATATCATCATAACCACATCCATGACTCCTGGGTGTTCTATATAACCTGATATCATCATAACAACATCCATAACTCCTGGGTGTTGTACATAACCTGCTATCATCATAACCACATCCATAACTCCTGGGTGTTCTATATAACCTGATATCATCATAACCACATCCATAACTCCTGGGTGTTCTATATAACCTGATATCATCATAACCACATCCATAACTCCTGGGTGTTCTATATAACCTGATATCATCATAACCACATCCATAACTCCTGGGTGTTCTATATAACCTGATATCATCATAACACATCCATAACTCCTGGATGTTCTATATAACCTGATATCATCATAACCACATCCATAACTCCTGGGTGTTCTATATAACCTGATAACATCATAACCACATCCATAACTCCTGGGTGTTCTATATAACCTGATATCATCATAACCACATCCATAACTCCTGGGTGTTGTACATAACCTGATAATATCATAACCACATCCATAACTCCTGGGTGTTCTATATAACCTGATATCATCATAACCACATCCATAACTCCTGGGTGTTCTATATAACCTGATATCATCATAACCACATCCATAACTCACGGGTATTCTATTTAACCTGATATCATCAAAACCATATCCATAACTCCTCTGTGTTCTATATAACCTGATATCATCATAACCACATCCATAACTCCTGGGTGTTCTATATAACCTGATATCATCATAACCACATCCATAACTCCAGGGTGTTCTATGTAACCTGATATCATCATAACCACATCCATAACTCCTGGGTGTTCTATATAACCTGATATCATCATAACCATATCCATAACTCCTGGGTGTTCTATATAACCTGATATCATCATAACCACATCCATAACTCCTGGGTGTTCTATATAACCTGATATCATCATAACCATATCCATAACTCCTGGGTGTTCTATATAACCTGATATCATCATAACCACATCCATAACTCCAGGGTGTTCTATATAACCTGATATCATCATAACCACATCCATAACTCCAGGGTCTTCTATATAACCTGATATCATCATAACCACATCCATAACTCCTGGGGGTGTTCTATATAACCTGATATCATCATAACCACATCCATAACTCCTGGGTGTTCTATATAACCTGATATCATCATAACCACATCCATAACTCCTGGGTGTTGTACATAACCTGATATCATCATAACCACATCCATAACTCCTGGGTGTTGTACATAACCTGATATCATCATAACCACATTCATAACTCCAGGGTGTTCTATATAACCTGATATCATCATAACCACATCCATAACTCCTGGGTGTTCTATATAACCTGATATCATCATAACCACATCCATAACTCCTGGGTGTTCTATATAACCTGATATCATCATAACCACATCCATAACTCCTGGGTGTTCTATATAACCTGATATCATCATAACCACATCGATGACTCCTGGGTGTTCTATATAACCTGATATCATCATAACCGCATCCATAACTCCTGGGTGTTGTACATAACCTGATATCATCATAACCACATCCATAACTCCTGGGTGTTCTATATAACCTGATATCATCATAACCACATCCATAACTCCAGGGTCTTCTATATAACCTGATATCATCATAACCACATCCATAACTCCTGGGTATTGTATATAACCTGATATCATCATAACCACATCCATAACTCCTGGGTGTTGTACATAACCTGCTATCATCATAACCACATCCATAACTCCTGGGTGTTCTATATAACCTGATACCATCATAACCACATCCATAACTCCTGGGTGTTCTATATAACCTGATATCATCATAACCACATCCATAACTCATGGGTGTTCTATATAACCTGATATCATCATAACCACATCCATAACTCCTGGGTGTTCTATATAACCTGATATCATCATAACCACATCCATAACTCCTGGGTGTTCTATATAACCTGATATCATCATAACCACATCCATAACTCACTATGTGACTTTCTGTCAAGCTAAACATTTTGGTCCTTGTAAAACACCGCTAAGCTCTGTTGGAAAGACTATAGTGAAAGAGTAGAGTCACGTCCAACAAAGAAAGAAACAAAGAAAGAAACAAAGAAAGAAAGAAAGAAACAACCAATCTCTTACCTCTGGGTAACACATCTCCTGGTTCTCATGGTAACCCCACTGCCACAGCTCCTGCTACATTCTCCATAGGGACTCCATTCCTCCCAGTAGTCCCCACTAGGCAGCTGGACATTTAAAACAACACATAGTGGTCAGAGTCTCAAAAGGTACCCTATTCCATATATAGTTCACTACTTCAAAAGGTACCCTATTCCCTATATAGTTCACTACTTCAAAAGTACCCTATCCCCTATATAGTGCACTACTTTTGACAAGAAGCCATAGGGCCCTATAGGACTAGGTTGCCACGTGCCGGACTCTGGTGTAGTGGTAAAAGCTTCTGACTCCAGACCCATATACCCCCCCCCCCCCTGTCACCTACCTCGCTACTATCCTGTCACCTACCTCACCACTATCCTGTGATCTACCTCACCACTATCCTGTCATCTACCTAACCACTATCCTGTCACCTACCTCACCACTATCCTGTCACCCACCTCACCACTATCCTATCATCTACCTAACCACTATCCTGTCACCTACCTCACCACTATCCTGTCATCTACCTAACCTCTATCCTGTCACCTACCTCACCACTATCCTGTCATCTACCTCACCACTATCCTGTCATCTACCTCACCACTATCCTGTCATCTACCTCACCACTGTCCTGTCATCTACCTCACCACTATCCTGTCATCTACCTCACCACTATCCTGTCATCTACCTCACCACTATCCTGTCATCTACCTCACCACTATCCTGTCACCACTATCCTGTCATCTACCTCACCACTGTCCTGTCACCACTATCCTGTCACCACTATCCTGTCACCACTATCCTGTCACCACTATCCTGTCACCACTGTCCTGTCACCACTATCCTGTCACCACTATCCTGTCACCACTATCCTGTCACCACTGTCCTGTCACCACTATCCTGCCATCTACCTCACCACTGTCCTGCCATCTACCTCACCACTGTCCTGTCACCACTATCGTGTCACCACTGTCCTGTCACCACTGTCCTGCCACCACTGTCCTGCCACCACTGTCCTATCACCTATAATAATACATGTTTAGCAGACATCCTAAGTATTTTACAGCTAGTGTCTACATGTTTACTGTGTGGTCTCTGTGGGGACCTATATAACACAGTACTGTAACACATACACTACATGGCCAAAAGTATGTGGACACCTGCTCGTCCAACATCTGATTCCAAAATCATTGGTGTTAATCTGGAGTTGGTCCCCCCTTTGCTGCTATAACAGCCTTCACTCTTCTGGGAAGGCTTTCCACTAGATGTAGGAACATTGCTGCTATAACAGCCTCCACTCTTCTGGGAAGGCTTTCCACTAGATGTTGGAACATTGCTGTGGGGGACTTGCTTCCATTCAGCCACAAGAGCATTAGTGAGGTCAGGGACTGATGTTGGGCGATTTAGGCCTGACTCGCAGTCGGCGTTCCAATTCATCCCAAATGTGTTCGATGGGGTTGAGGTCAAGGTTCTGTGCAAGCCAGTCCAGTTCTTCCACACCAATTTCGACAAACCATTGACCTCGCTTTCTGCAAGGGGACATTGTCATGCTGAAACAGAAAAGGACCTTCCCCAAACTGCTGCCACAAAGTTGGAAGCACATAATTGTCTATTTCCCTTCACTGGAGCTAAGGAGCCCGAACCATGAAAAACAGCCCCAGACCATTATTCCTCCTCCACCAAACTTTACAGTTGGCACTATGCATTAGGGCAAGTAGCAGTCTCCTGGCATCTGCCAAACCCAGATAAGTCCGTAGGACTGCCAGATGGTGAAGTGTGATTCATCACTCCAGAGAACTGCTCCAGAGTCCCATGGTGGCGAGCTTTACACCACTCCAGCCAACGCTTGGCATTGCACATGGTGATCTGAGGCTTGTGTGCGGCTGCTCGGCCATGGAAACCCATTTCATAAAGCTCCCGATGAACAGTTCTTGCGCTGATGTTGCTTCCAGAGGCAGTTTGGAACTCAGTAGTGAGTGTTGCAACCGAGAACAGACGATTTTTAAGCGCTATACACTTCAGCACTCGGCGTTCCCTTTCTGTGAGCTTGTGTGGCCTACCACTTCACGGCTGAGCCATTGTTGCTCCTAGACGTTTCCACTTCACAATAACAGCACTTACACTTGACCGGGGGCAGTCCCAGCATGGGTGGCTGGTGAAGCAGGGGAGGCTGGTGAAGCAGGGGAGGCTGATGAGGCTGGTGAAGCAGGTGAGGCTGGTGAAGCAGGGGAGGCTGGTGAAGCAGGGGTGGCTGGTGAAGCAGGGGTGGCTGGTGAAGCAGGGGAGGCTGGTGAAGCAGGGGTGGCTGGTGAAGCAGGGGAGTCTGGTGAGGCAGGGGAGGCTGGTGAAGCAGGGGTGTCTGGTGAGCCCCAGCAGGGCAGAAATTTGACATACTGTCTTGATAGAAAGGTGACATCCTATGACAGTACCACGTTGAAAGTCACTGAGCTCTTCAGTATGGGGCCATTCTACTGCTACTGTTTGTCTATGGAGATTGCATGGCGGTGTGCTCGATTTTATAAACCTGTCAGCAACGGGTGTCCACATACTTTTGATAATGTAGTGTAGGTTGGATGTGTTACCTGTACCAGACTGCTTTTTCCCCCACGTAACAATTTGTCTTCACTGAATACAATAACAACGTAATGCAACACTATTCATATGGACATCATGTCTGCTTACCAGGAGAGCTGGCGCCAAGAACAGCTGCACAGCAACCAGACACCGCAGCATCTTCCTCTTTCACTGATGGGGACGACAAAACCAGTTAGTTAGTCTGATAAAGGCGATTATAATAACTATGTTTACTTACATGTACAACATGTGAGAGCAATGATTAATAAACGGTGGGAAGATGGTTTTGTAAAATGCCTTTATAAATGGTTTATTACCGAACGGTATGATAAAAGTGTTAGCTTCTAGTAGTTCTACAATCATTATTATAAAGTGATTTTCAAATCCTACGTGAGATGTTTAATGGTGTTATTAAAAAAAAAATCACAAAACAGAAATAATTATTATTCATTTGTTTACGTTTTTTTTTTTTTCTCCAACATTCTGAGAACAGAGGTGTTCTGTTCTGAGAACGGAGGAGTTCTGTTCTGAGAACGGAGGTGTTCTGTTCTGAGAACGGAGCGGAGGTGTTCTGTTCTGAGAACGGAGGTGTTCTGTTCTGAGAACGGAGGAGTTCTGTTCTGAGAACGGAGGAGTTCTGTTCTGAGAACGGAGGAGTTCTGTTCTGAGAACGGAGAAGTTCTGTTCTGAGAACGGAGGTGTTCTGTTCTGAGAACGGAGGTGTTCTGTTCTGAGAACGGAGGAGTTCTGTTCTGAGAACGGAGGAGTTCTGTTCTGAGAACGGGGGTGTTCTGTTCTGAGAACGGAGGTGTTCTGTTCTGAGAACGGAGGTGTTCTGTTCTGAGAACGGAGGTGTTCTGTTCTGAGAACGGAGGAGTTCTGTTCTGAGAACGGAGGAGTTCTGTTCTGAGAACGGAGGAGTTCTGTTCTGAGAACGGAGCGGAGGTGTTCTGTTCTGAGAACGGAGGTGTTCTGTTCTGAGAACGGAGGTGTTCTGTTCTGAGAACGGAGGTGTTCTGTTCTGAGAACGGAGGAGTTCTGTTCTGAGAACGGAGGAGTTCTGTTCTGAGAACGGAGGTGTTCTGTTCTGAGAACGGAGGTGTTCTGTTCTGAGAACGGAGGAGTTCTGTTCTGAGAACGGAGCGGAGGTGTTCTGTTCTGAGAACGGAGGTGTTCTGTTCTGAGAACGGAGGTGTTCTGTTCTGAGAACGGAGGTGTTCTGTTCTGAGAACGGAGGTGTTCTGTTCTGAGAACGGAGCGGAGGTGTTCTGTTCTGAGAACGGAGGTGTTCTGTTCTGAGAACGGAGGTGTTCTGTTCTGAGAACGGAGGAGTTCTGTTCTGAGAACGGAGGAGTTCTGTTCTGAGAACGGAGGAGTTCTGTTCTGAGAACGGAGAAGTTCTGTTCTGAGAACGGAGGTGTTCTGTTCTGAGAGTGGAGGTGTTCTGTTCTGAGAACGGAGGAGTTCTGTTCTGAGAACGGAGGAGTTCTGTTCTGAGAACGTGGGTGTTCTGTTCTGAGAGCGGAGGTGTTCTGTTCTGAACGGAGGTGTTCTGTTCTTAACGGAGGTGTTCTGTTCTGAGAACGGAGGAGTTCTGTTCTGAGAACGGAGGAGTTCTGTTCTGAGAACGGAGGAGTTCTGTTCTGAGAACGGAGGTGTTCTGTTCTGAACGGAGGAGTTCTGTTCTGAGAACGGAGGTGTTCTGTTCTGAGAACATAGGAGAATGTTTTACTATGGTTCCCTGAACGAGGGGGGGCAAGGCAGCCCAGCGGGCAGTGGACACTCTGGTCTGGACTGATCTGACTGTCCGTAATTGCACTCACTTGAAGGTTGTTAATGGAGTCAGTGGCTCTATGAGCCTATTGTCCTCAACTTATTACCGGAACTGTCAGAGTTAGGGGGTCAGGACAGAGCCCCAGTCACAGGATTCAACTCTCACTAACACCGTCAATAGACTGGTCAGCAAAAAAAAACTCTTTGCACTCAAGAGTCTCATTCCTTGACCACATGTACAAACACACAAACACACGTGCACACACACCTACTGAATACACAAACAAACACACGTGCACGCACACAAACACACGTGCACACACACCTACTGAATACACAAACAAACACACGTGCACGCACACAAACACACGTGCACACACTGTATAATACACCGAGCACACATTGTGAAGGAATGGCCCATCAATAAAGTTATGCATATTTTAATAATAACTTATTTATTCAATGTTGTGCTAACAGAATAAAGCAAGTAACGTTAATGTGTTTTTGTGTGTATTCTCAACACGTAACTATTCATTTCATAGAAAATAGTAGAATAGAATAACAGGGAATCATTTGGAGTGAAATAAAGTGACTCCCATAGTCTCACAACCTCAAACCCTGTCAGGGGAAAAAAACAGCAATAGGTAACCTCGGTCTATCCTGAGTTGGCGGGGCGCCTTGACGGTAGACGGGGTTCATGGAAGGTGACAAAAGAGGATGTCCCTCAGTGGTGGAAAAAAGTACTCAATCGTCATACCTGAGTAAAAGTAAAGATATCCTTAATAGAAAATGACTCAAGTAAAAGTGGAAAGTCACCCAGTAAAATACTACTTGAGTAAAAAGTCCAAAAGTATTTGGTTTTACGTGTACTTAAGTCTCAAAAATAAAAGCATAAATAATTTAAAATTCTTTATAATTAAGCGAACCAGATGCCAGGACTTTCTTGTTTTTATTGTATTTACAGAAAGGCAGTGGCTCCAACACTCAGACATTAATTTACAAATGAAGTATTTGTGTCCATTATTTTTTACAAACTGGGAACAAATTATTAAATTACAAACTGGGAACAGACGTTTGCTTTTTAGTTGTCAACTAATATGAATTCCAAGTTGATGTAAAAAATAAATATTATTCACCATGTCATGAGATTCAGGTTAAAGGTTGTGTAAAAAAAAAAGACTAAATGTCCTTATGTTGATGACTTTTTGCTAATCTAATCAGTTTTACACGTTGATTCAACGTAATCACATTGATCTTCTGTTGAAATTACACGGGGAAAAAGTTTATTTAATACGTGTTTTTTCCCAGTGGAGATGCGTTATATTCTCCAACCGGAGAGGGTACGCTCTGTTCTGCTCTGCAAAACATTAAGACTATGTTGAGAAAAAAAAATGTTGAATGACTTTGAACTGAACTGAATGTAGTATACGTTAATTAAAAGTAGAAATTAATAGTCTATTAGTAGCTGGTAGCCTGGCTACAAATCAGAAATATGTGAAAAGTAACTCCTGTAAACGCTTAATATTGTGCGCAAGAATGTTGGCTTTCCAGAAATTTCCCACGAAACTATTCTTACTAAAGACAAAATGGCAGAAATCCTAATAAAAGTTGTCAGAACTTACCCTTTGAGCGTTTCTGCGTCCCTTCAACTATCCAAAATAGCCGATGAATCCGTGCTGCGCGGTTTCACTGTGTTGTAGTACCTCCGCAGCTGCGGTTCTAATATTACCTGCTGGCTTCGTCTCTCTACCGGGGAGGGTTTTAGTTATTAACCCCGCTGCCCAACTCCTGTTCTGATGAGGTTATCAAGCTGCAAGACCCTTTTCCTTTCCCTTTCCAGTTGAAATTGAAAAGAGGAGAAAGAGTCCAGTCGGTGTTAAAACCTTTGTGTGCGTCACTCGGGCTAACCCCGTCGTGCCCGGGATCTGCGCGCTGGTGATTGCAGTGTGTCAATGTACAGAACTCAACCGGGGAGAAATATTGTGAGGCTATCATTTCAGATTGTAAAAATAACTGTTAATTAACGTTTGTAGATTTTAAGATCCTTCTTCTCAGAATGAATGTGCAGGACACACTTTTAATGAGTAATTCTCGTTTTTACAAACCAGTGGCCCTCTAATCTTGGTTACCTCAGAACACAATTTATTTCGCGAAAGTTAGTCATTTCCTGTTCATGAGAATCTGTCCACGAGAGATTAGTGGCTCACACCCGGTACTGTTATTATAGCATTACGGTATGGGCTATTTGAGTTGAGCGGTGTCAGATTATTATAGTGTAATAATGTGTTATGATGTTTAATAACAGCTTCGTTAATACCAGGGTTTAACAATTATATATATATATGAATAGGTTTATAATAAGGTGACCACACGTCCCGGATTGATGAGAGCTGGCGACGAATCAGTTGGACGGACCTTTTGATTTTACGTTTCCTCAAGGTAGCTCCTATGTGTACACAGGCTTGTACCTTCACAGTTTTTTGGGGGGGTGTTATGGTGAAGACGTTAGCTCTCCACAGTGGAGGTGTCATAATACCCATAAAACCTAGTGGTTAAACAAGGGAAATGGTTCCAATAGTTTTTCAACTATTCATTTTTCCAATAGGGGATTTTTTTAGAAACGCTTGAAAATAAGGACTGTGTTTAGTATAGGCTTACCCTGTCGTGATGTTTTGATAACCTGTCAAATCTCCCTCGGACAAGGTGGCATTTATCAATATATTCGGGGCTCTATTTACTCTCATATTAAAAAAATGCTAATTAACATTGTTGTGTATTGATATGACGTCACCACGCCAGTAAAGGCGTACTGATATGTGAATACGGGGCTTGTTACTTGGACAGTGATGGAGTAAAAACAAGTTGACGTTTACCTCCGAGTCTGGTTGATTTCATTCAGTATAATATCTTAACTTAGCACAAGTTGTACGTATAAAATCGAACTATGTTGACGAGGATAACGTTTTGAAAACGATAGTTAATTCAATCTGAAAAGTTAGTTTCATCAAGAGGGGAAAACAATGTGCCAACGTTTGACTGCTAACAGTGAGCCTGCTACGCTAGGTCCATGCTGGACCGGGTGGTTGATGACGCTGGACCGGGTGGTTGATGACGACGCTGGACCGGGTGGTTTATGACGCTGGACCGGGTGGTTGATAACGCTGGACTGGGTGGTTGATGATGCTGGACCGGGTGGTTGATAACGCTGGACCGGGTGGTTGATGATGCTGGACCGGGTGGTTGATAACGCTGGACCGGGTGGTTGATAACCCTGGACCTGGTGGTTGCTGACTATGGACCGGGTGGTTGATGACGCCGGACCGGGTGGTTGATAATGCTGGACCGGGTGGTTGATGACGCTGGACCGGGTGGTTGATGACGCTGGACCGGGTGGTTGATGACGCTGGACCGGGTGGTTGATGACGCCGGACCGGGTGGTTGATAACGCTGGACCGGGTGGTTGATGACGCTGGACCTGGTGGTTGTTGACACTGGACCGGGTGGTTGATGACGCTGGACCTGGTGGTTGTTGACACTGGACCGGGTGGTTGATGACGCTGGACCTGGTGGTTGATAACGCTGGACCGGGTGGTTGATGACGCCAGACCAGGTGGTTGATTACCCTGGACCGGGTGGTTGATTACCCTGGACCGGGTGGTTGATGACACTGGACCGGGTGGTTGATAACGCTGGACCGGGTGGTTGATGACGCTGGACCGGGTGGTTAATGACGCTGGACCGGGTGGTTGATAACACTGGACCGGGTGGTTGTTAACGCTGGACCGGGTGGTTGATGACTTTGGACCGGGTGGTTGATGACGCCGGACTGGGTGGTTGATAACGCTGGACCGGGTGGGTGATGACGCTGGACCGGGTGGTTGATGACTTTGGACCGGGTGGTTGATGACGCCGGACTGGGTGGTTGATGACGCCGGACTGGGTGGTTGATAACGCTGGACCGGGTGGTTGATGACGCTGGACCGGGTGGTTCATGACGCTGGACCGGGTGGTTCATGACGCTGGACCGGGTGGTTTATGACGCTTGATTTTACGTTTCCTCAAGGTAGCTCCTATGTGTACACAGGCTTGTACCTTCACAGTTTTTTGGGGGGGTGTTATGGTGAAGACGTTAGCTCTCCACAGTGGAGGTGTCATAATACCCATAAAACCTAGTGGTTAAACAAGGGAAATGGTTCCAATAGTTTTTCAACTATTCATTTTTCCAATAGGGGATTTTTTTAGAAACGCTTGAAAATAAGGACTGTGTTTAGTATAGGCTTACCCTGTCGTGATGTTTTGATAACCTGTCAAATCTCCCTCGGACAAGGTGGCATTTATCAATATATTCGGGGCTCTATTTACTCTCATATTAAAAAAATGCTAATTAACATTGTTGTGTATTGATATGACGTCACCACGCCAGTAAAGGCGTACTGATATGTGAATACGGGGCTTGTTACTTGGACAGTGATGGAGTAAAAACAAGTTGACGTTTACCTCCGAGTCTGGTTGATTTCATTCAGTATAATATCTTAACTTAGCACAAGTTGTACGTATAAAATCGAACTATGTTGACGAGGATAACGTTTTGAAAACGATAGTTAATTCAATCTGAAAAGTTAGTTTCATCAAGAGGGGAAAACAATGTGCCAACGTTTGACTGCTAACAGTGAGCCTGCTACGCTAGGTCCATGCTGGACCGGGTGGTTGATGACGCTGGACCGGGTGGTTGATGACGACGCTGGACCGGGTGGTTTATGACGCTGGACCGGGTGGTTGATAACGCTGGACTGGGTGGTTGATGATGCTGGACCGGGTGGTTGATAACGCTGGACCGGGTGGTTGATGATGCTGGACCGGGTGGTTGATAACGCTGGACCGGGTGGTTGATAACCCTGGACCTGGTGGTTGCTGACTATGGACCGGGTGGTTGATGACGCCGGACCGGGTGGTTGATAATGCTGGACCGGGTGGTTGATGACGCTGGACCGGGTGGTTGATGACGCTGGACCGGGTGGTTGATGACGCTGGACCGGGTGGTTGATGACGCCGGACCGGGTGGTTGATAACGCTGGACCTGGTGGTTGATGACGCTGGACCTGGTGGTTGTTGACACTGGACCGGGTGGTTGATGACGCTGGACCTGGTGGTTGTTGACACTGGACCGGGTGGTTGATGACGCTGGACCTGGTGGTTGATAACGCTGGACCGGGTGGTTGATGACGCCAGACCAGGTGGTTGATTACCCTGGACCGGGTGGTTGATTACCCTGGACCGGGTGGTTGATGACACTGGACCGGGTGGTTGATAACGCTGGACCGGGTGGTTGATGACGCTGGACCGGGTGGTTAATGACGCTGGACCGGGTGGTTGATAACACTGGACCGGGTGGTTGTTAACGCTGGACCGGGTGGTTGATGACTTTGGACTGGGTGGTTGATGACGCCGGACTGGGTGGTTGATAACGCTGGACCGGGTGGGTGATGACGCTGGACCGGGTGGTTGATGACTTTGGACCGGGTGGTTGATGACGCCGGACTGGGTGGTTGATGACGCCGGACTGGGTGGTTGATAACGCTGGACCGGGTGGTTGATGACGCTGGACCGGGTGGTTCATGACGCTGGACCGGGTGGTTCATGACGCTGGACCGGGTGGTTTATGACGCTGGACCAGGTGGTTGATGACGCCGGACCGGGTGGTTTATGAGATGCCATACTGGAGATAAGGACAATCAGATTAGAGATGCCATACTGGAGATAAAGACAATCAGATTAGAGATGCCATACTGCAGATAAGGACAATCAGATTAGAGATGCCATACTGGAAATAAAGACAATCAGATTAGAGATGCCATACTGGAGATAAAGACAATCAGATTAGAGATGCCATACTGGAGATAAGGACAATCAGATTAGAGATGCCATACTGGAGATAAGGACAATCAGATTAGAGATGCCATTTAGATTAAAGAAGACAATCAGAATAGAGATGACAATCAGATTAGAGATGACAATCAGATTAGAGATGACAATCAGATTAGAGATGACAATCAGATTAGAGATGACAAATCAGATTAGAGATGACAATCAGATTAGAGATGACAATCAGAATAGAGATGACAATCAGATTAGAGATGACAATCAGATTAGAGATGACAATCAGATTAGAGATGACAATCAGATTAGAGATGACAAATCAGATTAGAGATGACAATCAGATTAGAGATGACAAATCAGATTAGAGATGACAATCAGATTAGAGATGACAAATCATATTAGAGATGACAAATCAGATTAGAGATGCTATACTGAGAAAGTGTAATAAGGAATACGTGCGCTGAAAACTATTGGAGGAGGCCCGTGGGCTAACATTAGCGCTGTCCCTCGAGCTGTCCGCACAATGTGAAAGAACTGAAGCGCAAATGTCCGCTATGCATGCGAGTACAGATGCTAAATATAACGAGACAGTGCATCGTGCATCACTAAAAGGGAGACAGAATGCAGAAGGACAAGACCAATCAGAGAAGGTGTGCTATCGTTGTGGTCATTTTACCTTTATTTAACTAGGCAAGTCAGTTAAGAACAAATTCTTATTTTTCAATGACGGCCTAGGAACAGTGGGTTAACTGCCTTGTTCAGGGGCAGAACAACAGATTTGTACCTTGTCAGCTCGGGGGTTTGAACTCGCAACCTTCCGGTTACGCCCTTAGGTGCGCTCCATTCCACCTGAGAGAAGCTGTGGAAAAAAAGATAAGAGGAACTACTAAACATGGACCAATGGAGAGAGTGGATGGTGCCACACCATGGGTGAATCCTGTAGTGGATGGTACCACACCATGGGTGAATCCTGCAGTGGACGGTGCCACACCATGGGTGAATCCTGTAGTGGGTGGTGAAACACCATGGGTGAATCCTGTAGTGGATGCTATACCATGGGTGAATCATGTAGTGGGTGGTGCAACACCATGGGTGAATCCGGATAGTAGATGGTGCCACATCATGGGTGAATCCTGTAGTGGATGGTACCACACCATGGGTGAATCCTGTAGTGGATGCTATACCATGGGTGAATCCTGTAGTGGGTGGTGCCACATCATGGGTGAATCCAGTAGTGGATGCTATACCATGGGTGAATCCTGTAGTGGGTGGTGCCACATCATGGGTGAATCCGGTAGTGGATGCTATACCATTGGTGAATATGGTAGTGGACGGTGCCACACCATGGGTGAATCCGGTAGTGGATGGTGCCACACCATGGGTGAATCCGTTAGTGGATGCTATACCATGGGTGAATCCTGTAGTGGGTGGTGCCACATCATGGGTGAATCCGGTAGTGGATGCTATACCATTGGTGAATATGGTAGTGGACGGTGCCACACCATGGGTGAATCAGGTAGTGGACGGTGCCACACCATGGGTGAATCCGGTAGTGGGCGGTGCCACACCATGGGTGAATCTGGTAGTGGGCGGTGCCACACCATGGGTGAATCCGGTAGTGGATGGTGCCACACCATGGATGGTAGTGGATGGTGCCACACCATGGGTGAATCCGGTAGTGGGTGGTGCCACACCATGGGTGAATCTGGTAGTGGATGGTGCCACACCATGGATGGTAGTGGGTGGTGCCACATCATGGGTGAATCCGGTAGTGGATGGTACCAAAACCGGACGGCGACATGAGATTGTGTCTGGACAAGCGAACACAGAAATCATACGTGGCAGATACCCACAGTAGATTAACTTTTGCAAGGAATTAATGGGTCTGTCATGTTCAGTAAACTGGATCTTAAATGGGGCTGTCATCAATTGGAACTAACACCAGAGTCGAGAGGCATAACGACATTTGCAGTGCATAATGGGATATAAAAGTCTAATATTCAGAGTTTCATCGCAGAGCGAGCAGTATCAACACAAAATCAAAACAGCACCGGCAGGTATCGAGTGGGTGGAGAACATATCGGATGACATCATCGTCCACGCCCCAGTCAAGGAGAGCCATGACCAGTGGCTGGCTATATGCTGTCCTCAACAGGCTGGACAGCTGTGGGCTGACTCTCAACTCAGAGAAATGTCGGTTCAACATGGACAAATTGGTGTTTATGGGCATGTTACTCTCAGAGAAGAGTTATCATTATTATGCTGGTCATCTATGAACGCTTGAACATCTTGGCCATGTTCTGTTATAATCTCCTGTTGGTCATCTATGAACGCTTGAACATCTTGGCCATGTTCTGTTATAATCTCTACCCGGCACAGACAGAAGAGGACTGGCCACCCCTCAGAGCCTGGTTCCTCTCTAGGTTTATAATCTCCACCCGGCACAGCCAGAAGAGGACTGGCCACCCCTCAGAGCCTGGTTCCTCTCTAGGTTTATAATCTCCACCCGGCACAGACAGAAGAGGACTGGCCACCCCTCATAGCCTGGTTCCTCTCTAGGTTTCTTCCTAGGTTTTAGCCTTTCTAGGGAGTTTTTCCTAGCCAACGTGCTTCTTCACCTGCATTGCTTGCTGTTTGGGGGTTTTAGGCTGGGTTTCTGTACAGCACTTTGAGATATCAGCTGATGTACGAAGGGCTATATAAATACATTTGATTTGATTTGAGAAGGGCATTGGGCCCACAGCTGAAAGAGAGGGAGCAGAGGTCGAGGCCCACAGTTAATGTCATCCCAGTTCCAGAACTTCTGCCAGGAAAATGGGATATAACATGCAAAAAAACGACCGCAAAATATGGGTACAGGCTAATGCCTCCCTCATGAAACGAATCCGGATTACAGGGGCTGGACTGGAATCAGAAGCTACGCAAGTCTACAGGCCCATTGATCACGGCACCACCACACACACACACACACACACACACACACACACACAGGGTGGGAGCCCAGCTGAGCTACTTTTCAAAAGGAAAAATAAGGAGGATATAGTTACACCACAGAGTGGCCTGGAGATACGGGACTATGATGCTGAGCAGAAAGGGAAATCCAAGATCCATGCAGACAACTGTCGCCGAGCCAAACACTCTGACGTGGACGTCGGAGACCAAGTTCTCCTAAAAACAGGACAAAACAGACAAGTTCACAATAACCTTCAACGAGACACCACACACTGTGATCAATAACGACAACATTCAACGAGACACCACACACTGATCAATAACTACAACATTCAACGAGACACCACACACTGTGATCAAAAACGACAGCATTCAACGAGACACCACACACTGATCAATAACTACAACATTCAACGAGACACCACACACTGTGATCAATAACGACAACATTCAACGAGACACCACACACTGATCAATAACGACAACATTCAACGAGACACCACACACTGATCAATAACTACAAAATTCAACGAGACACCACACACTGATCAATAACTACAAAATTCAACGAGACACCACACACTGATCAATAACTACAAAATTCAACGAGACACCACACACTGTGATCAATAACTACAAAATTCAACGAGACACCACACACTGATCAATAACGACAACCTTCAACGAGACACCATACACTGATCAATAACTACAACCTTCAACGAGACACCACACACTGATCAATAACGACAACCTTCAACGAGACACCACACACTGATCAATAACGGCAACCTTCAACGAGACACCACACACTGATCAATAACGACAACCTTCAACGAGACACCACACACTGTGATCATTAACGACAACATTCAACGAGACACCACACACTGATCAATAACTACAACATTCAACGAGACACCACACACTGTGATCAATAACGACAACATTCAACGAGACACCACACACTGTGATCAATAACGACAACATTCAACGAGACACCACACACTGATCAATAACTACAAAATTCAACGAGACACCATACACTGTGATCAATAACGACAACATTCAACGAGACACCACACACTGATCAATAAGGAGGGAAACAATGTGGTTGTTCAATCTCCAACCTGAGCCAGGTATTCCAGGAATAGAACAATCGTCAAGAGGTATACAACCTGAGCCAGGTATTCCAGGAATAGAACAATCATCAAGGGGTATACAACCGGAGCCAGGTATTCCAGGAATAGAACAATCATCAAGAGGTATACAACCGGAGCCAGGTATTCCAGGAATAGAACAATCATCAAGAGGTATACAACCGGAGCCAGGTATTCCAGGAATAGAACAATCGTCAAAGGGGTATACAACCAGAGCCAGGTCCAGATCAGGACACCACACACCTGAAAGAGACTGTGGAACAGAGTCCTACTCGGAGACATTGCATAGAGTCCAAACCAGAGACTATCTGTTAAGGATTACCACAAAGACCATGGACAACCAAGCCAATCAGGCCTCACAGACCAATTAAACTGCCACAGAAGTTAACAGACGTTGTCATTCAATAATTACCCTGTACTGTAAGGGGTAAAGATAACCAGTATAAACTGAAAAAAATTACAAGTACAAAGAACTAATGCAAAGACTTGAATGTTTGAGATACGTTGTAAAAAATAAAATAGGTCCAGAATATTTTGTTACAGTAAGTTTGTTTTGCTTAGAAGTAAATCTGATAACGGAAAGTCCATTAGCAGAACAGAAATAAAAATACATTGAGCAGATATCAGTTGTTTATTGGTAACACAAAGGTTGCTATACAGGTAAAGAATGAGTGCTGTTGTCATGCCCTGACTGTCACGTCCTGACCTTACTTCCTTGATTATGTCTCTGTTTTAGTTTGGTCAGGGCGTGAGTTGGGGTGGGCATTCTATGTTTCGTATTTCTAGGTTTTATATTTCTATGTGTTTGGCCTGGTATGGTTCCCAATCAGAGGCAGCTGTCTATCGTGGTGTCTGATTGAGAATCATACTTAGGCAGCTTTTTTTCCCACCTGTGTTTGGTTGGGTAGTTGTTTTCAGACAGAACTGTTTCCGTCGTTGCTGATGCTATGTTTTTCGTGATTATCGAGGCAGGGAGAGTGTTGGAAAGATTTGTCAAATACTGTGAAGAACTACTTTTATTCACAATGATGTAAAAAAATAAAAAATTTAAAAAAACAGACTTTGTAAATGTGAAGAAAATCAGAAGTCAGATATCCCGAATGGGCACTTTCCTAGATATGCACGCGGCAGGCCAGATAGGTCTTCATCTATGCATGTTCAGGCACGCGAGCTCCCGCTCTACATTCCTAGAGAGGAACCAGACACATGCGCATCGCTCACGTGGAGTACTCCAAACAGAAGACAATAAAACAACTTTTTTTTGACAGATCTCATAAATTATGGTTATGAAATTACCCTAAACTTGTTTCCCACAGGTTGTGAACATCGCAAACAAATTGTCCACTTTGATAATGACAACGATAAGCTAAACGACTGTAATTAATACATGCATTAACAGAGATTAATGTCACCGAATGAGGGAAAATGAACAGTACATTTACTATGTAATTGGAAATTGATTAAAGGGAAAACAGTTCATACAATGAATGCGTAAGAATCGGTAAGAATCGGCGGTAAGACAGCATTCTGGAGATCTGAGTGCATGTCTTCAAGAGAGAGAGAGAGAGAGATGTCCCCTATCTTCCTCGCACGCTCCTCCTCTTCTTCGTGTCTCAACATTTTAAATGATACTTAAGCCACATTATCTTTATATACAGTGGGCACCATAATTCATTGGACAGTGACCATTTTTTTGTTATTTTGGTTCTGTACTCCAGCACTTTGAGTTTGAAAGGATACAATGACAACGAGGGTTGAAGTGCAGACTGTCAACCCTGGCAGCTATAGCCTGTTCCATTGGCAGCTATAGCCTGTTCCCCTGGCAGCCATAGCCTGTTCCCCTGGCAGCTATAGCCTGTTCCCCTGGCAGCTATAGCCTGTTCCCCTGGCAGCTATAGCCTGTTCCCCTGGCAGCCATAGCCTGTTCCCCTGGCAGCCATAGCCTGTTCCCCTGGCAGCCATAGCCTGTTCCCCTGGCAGCTATAGCCTGTTCCCCTGGCAGCTATAGCCTGTTCCCCTGTCAGCCATATCCTGTTCCCCTGGCAGCCATATCCTGTTCCCCTGGCAGCTATAGCCTGTTCCCCTGGCAGCTATAGCCTGTTCCCCTGGCAGCCATAGCCTGTTCCCCTGGCAGCCATAGCCTGTTCCCCTGGCAGCCATAGCCTGTTCCCCTGGCAGCTATAGCCTGTTCCCCTGGCAGCCATAGCCTGTTCCCCTGGCAGCTATAGCCTGTTCCCCTGGCAGCCATATCCTGTTCCCCTGGCAGCCATATCCTGTTTCCCTGGCAGCTATAGCCTGTTCCCCTGGCAGCTATAGCCTGTTCCCCTGGCAGCTATAGCCTGTTCCCCTGGCAGCGATAGCCTGTTCCCCTGGCAGCCATAGCCTGTTCCCCTGGCAGCTATAGCCTGTTCCCCTGGCAGCTATAGCCTGTTCCCCTGGCAGCCATAGCCTGTTCCCCTGGCAGCAACAGGCCCAAGCCATAACACCCCCTCAGCCATGTTTCACGGATGAGGTGGTATGCTTTGGATCATGGGCATGTCTTTGTTATTCTCCACACTTTCCTCTTTCCATCACTCTTGGTACATGTTAATCTTTTGTCTCATCTGTCCACAATAGGTGCTTTTCTAGCAAACTGTAAACACGCCTTTCTGTTCTTCAGGCTTATCAGAGGTCTGCATCTGGTAGTGGTCCCTCTGTAGTCCTGCTGGTGTTGTCTTCTACGTGTGGAAACATCTACACCAGCATCCAGGAGAGTGTTTTTGATCTGTTGTCAAGGTGGGTGTTCTTCATCATAGAGAGTATTCTCCGGTCATCCACTACAGTGGTCTTCCTCAGTCTACCGGGTCTTTTGACATAATTGAGTTGACCGGTTGTTGTTTTATCTTGTTAATGATGAACCAATCTGCTGACTTGGGCATGCCCAGGGTTTTTGCAATGTTCCTGATTGATACATTTTCATTTTCTGAGTCTTATGACGGCCAGCTTCATTTGCATCGACACTGCTGTCTTCCTCATGTTGTCACACCCCAACAACAACCTCCAAAGGCAACAGCGAAGTCTAGAATCAATACTCTTCATCAACAGCTCTCCTGCATTCACTAACGACACAAATAAACACACCTGCCTAACGACACACATCTTTGAAGCCAATTCAACAAATACTTGTAGTATCTTAAAATGGGGGGACCATGTACAAAAGGTGCTGTCATTTCTAAACGGTTCATCATATATGTATGAAAATACCCTCAAATTAAAGTTGACAGTCTGCACTTCAACCCTCATTGTCATTGTATCCTTGCAAACTCAAAGTGCTGGAGTACAGAACCAAAATAACAAAACAATGGTCACTGTCCAATGAATTATGGTGGCCACTGTATATTATATTAGATGCTTATCACTGACAGTCCAACTCAGTAATAAGTTAGGCCTGTTGCCAAGCACACTGCCCAAATTGAAATGTTTATTACTGACAGTCCAACTCAGTAATCAGTTAGGCCTGTTGCCACATGTGCTGGCTTCACCAATAGGCATAGGTCTACTCACTTATGATTTGAAACAATCCACAGCAAAAAAACATTTTTTATAAAGAAGCTGATGATCCTCTAAGTCATGTTCTCTGGTGAAGTATTTTCACAGGAGTAAATTATGTTATTTTGGCAAAACACATACATTTACTTTAGGGGAATCCGGCATCTGAACGCTGTGCAATCGCCAACTGTCCTTTCCAATTCGCCAAGAGGTTGAAACCAGAGATCTGTATATAATGATGAGATGCTCACAACGGGAGTTGACTTAAAGACGACAAATCACATTTTCAAATCAAATCAACATTTTATTTTATTTATTATTTTATTTTATTAGTCACAGTGCAGTTTTAAAAAATACGAATACGAATAAGAGATAAAAGTAACAGGTAATTAAAGAGCAGAGGTGAAAAATAACACTATCTACAGGGGGATACCGGTACAGAGCCAATGTGCGGGGGCACCGGTTAGTTGAGGTAGTATGTACATGTAGGTAGAGTTAATTAAAGTGACTATGCAGAGAGTGACAGTGGTGTGGAGGGGGGGGGGGGGGGGGGGGGGGGCAATGCAAATAGTCTGGGTAGCCATTTGATTAGCTGTCCAGGAGTCTTATGGCTTGGGGGGGGTAGAAGCTGTTAAGAAGCCTCTTTGACCTAGACTTGGCGCTCCGGTACCACTTGCCGTGCGGTAGCAGAGGGAGCAGTCTATGACTTGGACCTAGACTCTCCGGTACCACTTGCCATGCGGTAGCAGGGAGAACAGTCTATGACTTGGACCTAGACTCTCCGGTACCACTTGCCATGCGGTAGCAGGGAGAACAGTCTATGACTTGGACCTAGACTCTCCGGTACCACTTGCCATGCGGTAGCAGGGAGAACAGTCTATGACTTGGACCTAGACTCTCCGGTACCACTTGCCATGCGGTAGCAGGGAGAACAGTCTATGACTTGGACCTAGACTCTCCGGTACCACTTGCCATGCGGTAGCAGGGAGAACAGTCTATGACTTGGACCTAGACTCTCCGGTACCACTTGCCATGCGGTAGCAGGGAGAACAGTCTATGACTTGGACCTAGACTCTCCGGTACCACTTGCCATGCGGTAGCAGGGAGAACAGTCTATGACTTGGACCTAGACTCTCCGGTACCACTTGCCATGCGGTAGCAGGGAGAACAGTCTATGACTTGGATGGCTGGAGTCTTTGACAATTTATATTCCCGTAAAACACGTTGGGCGTATTCTGGACAGATTTCGTCGATAGTGAGCCCTCTCGTGTCGCCTCTTCCTCTCTGGACCGCCTGGTACGGCAACTGCTCCGCCCACAACCGTAAGGCTCTCCAGAGGGTAGTGAGGTCAGCACAACGCATCACCGGGGGCAAACTACCTGCCCTCCAGGACACCTACACCACCCGATGTCACAGGAAGGCCATAAAGATCATCAAGGACAACAACCACCCGAGCCACTGCCTGTTCACCCCGCTATCATCCAGAAGGCGAGGTCAGTACAGGTGCATCAAAGCTGGGACCGAGAGACTGAAAAACAGCTTCTATCTCAAGGCCATCAGACTGTTAAACAGCCACCACTAACATTGAGTGGCTGCTGCCAACACACTGACTCAACTCCAGCCACATTAATAATGGGAATTGATGGGAATTGATGTATAAAATATATCACTAGCCACTTTAAACAATGCTACCTAATATAATGTTTACATACCCTACATTATTCATCTCATATACTGTACTCAATATTATCTACAGCATCTTTATGTAATACATGTATCACTAGCCACTTTAACTATGCCACTTTGTTTACATACTCATCTCATATGTATATACTGTACTCGATACCATCTACTGCATCTTGCCTATGCCGCTCTGTACCATCACTCATTCATATATCTTTATGTACATATTCTTTATCCCTTTACACTTGTGTGTATAAGGTAGTAGTTTTGGAATTGTTAGGTTAGATTACTCGTTGGTTATTACTGCATTGTCGGAACTAGAAGCACAAGCATTTCGCTACACTCGCTTTAACATCTGCTAACCATATGTATGTGACAGATAAAATTGGATTTGATTTGATTTGGTAAACCCTGTCACCAGAGATAGCATTATGAGCGAAACAGCGCCCCCTCTGTCTTTCTATGGGTAAACCATGTATCTGATCCTGTCTGGCCATAAATAGTATGACATGCCATACTATTTTTGTCCAGACAGCATCAGATACATGGTCTACACATACGGAGACAGAGGGGCGCTGTTTCGCTCGACGTATGATCTGAGATTGATGCGTCTTTCTGTCGGTGCACGTCTCCGTCAAATAAATGATCAATATTTAAATATTTTATTTGGACGGGCAAGGAGGTACGGTAGGGCGGGCCAGGTCCCCTAAGGCCCGCCCATAACGCCGGCCTTGATTCCAACTTGTCTCTTTTGCAATACAAAACCAAAATACTATATAACATCTTTAACTTGTAATCAAGCTAATATTTGAAATTGTATCTGTATTCTTTACAGGTAACAAGTGACTGATGATTTTCGCAAAAAGGTTTTCAAATGAATGAGACTTTCACGTCTCAGTTTAATTTATTTTAATTGTTTTGAATTAAAATTCTACTTCCTTTCATTTCAATTCAATTCAAATTATGCTTCCTGTGGGGTGTTGTCTAATTCAAATTCTGCTTCCTGTGGGGTGTGTCTAATTCAAATTCTGCTTCCTGTGGGGTGTGTCTAATTCAAATTCTGCTTCCTGTGGGGTGTGTCTAATTCAAATTCTGCTTCCTGTGGGGTGTGTCTAATTCAAATTCTGCTTCCTGTAGGGTGTATCTAATTCAAATTCTGCTTCCTGTGGGGTGTGTCTAATTCAAATTTTGCTTCCTGTGGGGTGTGTCTAATTCAAATTCTGCTTCCTGTGGGGTGTGTCTAATTCAAATTCTGCTTCCTGTGGGCTGTGTCTAATTCAAATTCTGCTTCCTGTGGGGTGTGTCTAACTCAAATTCTGCTTCCTGTGGGATGTGTCGAATTCAAATTTTGCTTCCTGTGGGGTGTGTCTAATTCAAATTCTGCTTCCTGTGGGGTGTGTCTAATTCAAATTCTGCTTCCTGTGAAATTCAAATTTCAATTCATGGATTCAGTTGAGTTAAATTCAGAAATTCCAAATAGACCCCAACCCTGCAGTATGGGGTGTGATCAGCCTAAATCACAAATGGCTTCAAGACAGAAGTCGTAATCTGAAACACTTGGTTGTGTTTTCTACATTTTGGAGAATTTCATTGAAGGAAATGAACGATAGAAATAAAAAATAAAAAATGTAAAACAGAAAAGGAACGAAATATAAAACAAAGACCTTTTACAAATGAGAATTTTAGAGATGTGGCATTTTATTATAGTTTGTTCCCGTGACCGTTAATCTAATTAATTAACTAATTAATACCAATAAAAATATAAACTTTCACATGAGAACAACAGAGATGATCAGTTAGTAAACAGAGTGGTTATTTTGGGTGATTTTTAAATGTGAACCCGCCACACAGCTGCTACGAGCACTATGTTTAGGAAACTACCACCATGTGTTTCCTGAACCCCCCCCCCCCCCCCCCCCCCCCCCACCATCCTCCCCCTCGTCTTCAGTGGGGTGAGGCACCTCTTCCGTCTATCGGGTGGTGAGGTGGTTTTAGGAACACACTGATTGTTAGCTTTATCTCCTTTTAGGCAGAAACACCCAAACAGCCAGTTATTATGGACAGCCCGGTGGTTTATCTGGTCTGAGGAAATATGGATCTGAGTGGGATCATGTAATCATACACTTCTGTCGACATTGTTTGCATTCCCAAATGGCAACCTATGCCCTACATAGTGCACTACTTCAGACCAGAGCCCCATTCCCTATATAGTGCACTACTTTAGACCAGAGCCCTATTCCCTATGTAGTGCACTACTTTAGAAAAGAGCCCTATTCCCTATATAGTGCACTACTTCAGACCAGAGCCCTATTCCCTATATAGTGCACTACTTTAGACCAGAGCCCTATTCCCTATATAGTGCACTACTTTAGACCAGAGCCCTATTCCCTATGTAGTGCACTACCTTAGATCAGGACACTATTCCCTATGTAGTATATTACATTAGCTCAGGCCCATAGTGGGAATAGAGTGCCACTTAGGATACTATCCTCATCTTCTGTTTACTTTGTATGAGCCATCATTCTGTCTCATTACATGACATACAGAGGGGTTGGAGGGGCCTACCAGAACCCAGCATGACAGACAGAGGGTGGAGGGGCCTCCCAGACCCCATCATGACAGACAGAGGGGTTGGAGGGTCCTCCCAGACCCCATCATGACAGACAGAGGGTGGAGGGGCATCCCAGACGCCATCATGACAGACAGAGGGGTTGGAGGGGCCTCCCAGACCCCATCATGACAGACAGAGGATGGAGGGGCCCCCCAGACCCCATCATGACAGACAGAGGGGTTGGAGGGGCCTCCCAGATCCCATCATGACAGACAGAGGGTGGAGGGGCCTCCCAGACCCCATCATGACAGACAGAGGGGTTGGAGGGGCCTCCCAGACCCCATCGTGACAGACAGAGGGGTTGGAGGGGCCTCCCAGACCCAATCATGACAGACAGAGGGGTTGGAGGGGCCTCCCAGACCCCATCATGACAGACAGAGGGGTTTGAGGGGCCTCCCAGACCCCAACATGACAGACAGAGGGGTTGGAGGGCCTCACAGAACCCATCATGACAGACAGAGGTTGGAGGGGCCTCCCAGACCCCATCATGACAGACAGAGAGGTTGGAGGGGCCTCCCAGACCCCATCATGAATGACAGAGGGGTTGGAGGGCCCTCCCAGACCCTGTCATGACAGACAGAGGGTGGAGGGGCCTCCCAGGCCCCATCATGACAGGCAGAGGGGTTGGAGGGTCCTCCCAGACCCCATCATGACAGACAGAGGGGTTGGAGGGAACTCCCAGACCAAATCATGACAGACAGAGGGGTTGGAGGGGCCTCCCAGACCCCATCATGACAGACAGAGAGGTTGGAGGGGCCTCCCAGACCCCATCATGACAGACAGAGGGGTTGGAGGGGCCTCCCAGACCCCATCATGACAGACAGAGGGGTTGGAGGGTCCTCCCAGACCCCATCATGACAGACAGAGGGGTTGGAGGGCCTCCCAGAACCCATCATGACAGACAGAGGGGTTGGAGAGGCCTCCCAGACCCCATCATGACAGACAGAGGGGTTGGAGGGGCCTACCAGACCCCATCATGACAGACAGAGGTTGGAGGGGCCTCCCAGACCCCATCATGACAGACAGAGGGGTTGGAGGGCCTCCCAGAACCCATCATGACAGACAGAGGGGTTGGAGGGGCCTCCCAGACCCCATCGTGACAGACAGAGGGGTTGGAGGGGCCTCCCAGACCCAATCATGACAGACAGAGGGGTTGGAGGGGCCTCCCAGACCCCATCGTGACAGACAGAGCGGTTGGAGGGGCCTCCCAGACCAAATCATGACAGACAGAGGGGTTGGAGGGGCCTCCCAGACCCCATCATGACAGACAGAGAGGTTGGAGGGGCCTCCCAGACCCCATCATGACAGACAGAGGGGTTGGAGGGGCCTCCCAGACCCCATCATGACAGACAGAGGGTGGAGGGGCCTCCCAGGCCCCATCATGACAGGCAGAGGGGTTGGAGGGTCCTCCCAGACCCCATCATGACAGACAGAGGGGTTGGAGGGAACTCCCAGACCAAATCATGACAGACAGAGGGGTTGGAGGGGCCTCACAGACCCCATCATGACAGACAGAGAGGTTGGAGGGGCCTCCCAGACCCCATCATGACAGACAGAGGGGTTGGAGGGGCCTCCCAGACCCCATCATGACAGACAGAGAGGTTGGAGGGGCCTCCCAGACCCCATCATGACAGACAGAGGGGTTGGAGGGGCCTCCCAGACCCCATCATGACAGACAGAGGGGTTGGAGGGTCCTCCCAGACCCCATCATGACAGACAGAGGGGTTGGAGGGCCTCCCAGAACCCATCATGACAGACAGAGGGGTTGGAGAGGCCTCCCAGACCCCATCATGACAGACAGAGGGGTTGGAGGGGCCTACCAGACCCCATCATGACAGACAGAGGTTGGAGGGGCCTCCCAGACCCCATCATGACAGACAGAGGGGTTGGAGGGCCTCCCAGAACCCATCATGACAGACAGAGGGGTTGGAGGGGCCTCCCAGACCCCATCGTGACAGACAGAGGGGTTGGAGGGGCCTCCCAGACCCAATCATGACAGACAGAGGGGTTGGAGGGGCCTCCCAGACCCCATCGTGACAGACAGAGGGGTTGGAGGGGCCTCCCAGACCAAATCATGACAGACAGAGGGGTTGGAGGGGCCTCCCAGACCCCATCATGACAGACAGAGAGGTTGGAGGGGCCTCCCAGACCCCATCATGACAGACAGAGGGGTTGGAGGGGCCTCCCAGACCCCATCATGACAGACAGAGGGTGGAGGGGCCTCCCAGGCCCCATCATGACAGGCAGAGGGGTTGGAGGGTCCTCCCAGACCCCATCATGACAGACAGAGGGGTTGGAGGGAACTCCCAGACCCCATCATGACAGACAGAGAGGTTGGAGGGGCCTCCCAGACCCCATCATGACAGACAGAGAGGTTGGAGGGGCCTCCCAGACCCCATCATGACAGACAGAGGGGTTGGAGGGCCTCCCAGAACCCATCATGACAGACAGAGGGGTTGGAGGGGCCTCCCAGACCCCATCGTGACAGACAGAGGGGTTGGAGGGGCCTCCCAGACCCAATCATGACAGACAGAGGGGTTGGAGGGGCCTCCCAGACCCCATCGTGACAGACAGAGGGGTTGGAGGGGCCTCCCAGACCAAATCATGACAGACAAAGAGGTTTGAGGGGCCTCCCAGACCCCAACATGACAGACAGAGGGGTTGGAGGGCCTCCCAGAACCCATCATGACAGACAGAGGTTGGAGGGGCCTCCCAGACCCCATCATGACAGACAGAGAGGTTGGAGGGGCCTCCCAGACCCCATCATGACAGACAGAGGGGTTGGAGGGCCCTCCCAGACCCTGTCATGACAGACAGAGGGTGGAGGGGCCTCCCAGGCCCCATCATGACAGGCAGAGGGGTTGGAGGGTCCTCCCAGACCCCATCATGACAGACAGAGGGGTTGGAGGGAACTCCCAGACCAAATCATGACAGACAGAGGGGTTGGAGGGGCCTCCCAGACCCCATCATGCAAGACAGAGAGGTTGGAGGGGCCTCCCAGACCCCATCATGACAGACAGAGGGGTTGGAGGGCCTCCCAGAACCCATCATGACAGACAGAGGGGTTGGAGGGGCCTCCCAGACCCCATCGTGACAGACAGAGGGGTTGGAGGGGCCTCCCAGACCCAATCATGACAGACAGAGGGGTTGGAGGGGCCTCCCAGACCCCATCGTGACAGACAGAGGGGTTGGAGGGGCCTCCCAGACCAAATCATGACAGACAAAGAGGTTGGAGGGGCCTCCCAGATCCCATCATGACAGACAGAGGGGTTGGAGGGCCTCCCAGAACCCATCATGACAGACAGAGGGGTTGGAGGGGCCTCCCAGACCCCATCATGACAGACAGAGGGGTTGGAGGGGCCTCCCAGACCCCATCATGACAGACAGAGAGGTTTGAGGGGCCTCCCAGACCCCAACATGACAGACAGAGGGGTTGGAGGGCCTCCCAGAACCCATCATGACAGACAGAGGGGTTGGAGGGCCCTCCCAGACCCCATCATGACAGACAGAGAGGTTGGAGGGGCCTCCCAGACCCCATCATGACAGACAGAGGGGTTGGAGGGCCCTCCCAGACCCTGTCATGACAGACAGAGGGTGGAGGGGCCTCCCAGGCCCCATCATGACAGGCAGAGGGGTTGGAGGGTCCTCCCAGACCCCATCATGACAGACAGAGGGGTTGGAGGGAACTCCCAGACCAAATCATGACAGACAGAGGGGTTGGAGGGGCCTCCCAGACCCCATCATGCAAGACAGAGAGGTTGGAGGGGCCTCCCAGACCCCATCATGACAGACAGAGGGGTTGGAGGGCCTCCCAGAACCCATCATGACAGACAGAGGGGTTGGAGGGGCCTCCCAGACCCCATCATGACAGACAGAGGGGTTGGAGGGGCCTCCCAGACCCCATCATGACAGACAGAGAGGTTTGAGGGGCCTCCCAGACCCCAACATGACAGACAGAGGGGTTGGAGGGCCTCCCAGAACCCATCATGACAGACAGAGGTTGGAGGGGCCTCCCAGACCCCATCATGACAGACAGAGAGGTTGGAGGGGCCTCCCAGACCCCATCATGACAGACAGAGGGGTTGGAGGGCCCTCCCAGACCCTGTCATGACAGACAGAGGGTGGAGGGGCCTCCCAGGCCCCATCATGACAGGCAGAGGGGTTGGAGGGTCCTCCCAGACCCCATCATGACAGACAGAGGGGTTGGAGGGAACTCCCAGACCAAATCATGACAGACAGAGGGGTTGGAGGGGCCTCCCAGACCCCATCATGCAAGACAGAGAGGTTGGAGGGGCCTCCCAGACCCCATCATGACAGACAGAGGGGTTGGAGGGCCTCCCAGAACCCATCATGACAGACAGAGGGGTTGGAGGGGCCTCCCAGACCCCATCGTGACAGACAGAGGGGTTGGAGGGGCCTCCCAGACCCAATCATGACAGACAGAGGGGTTGGAGGGGCCTCCCAGACCCCATCGTGACAGACAGAGGGGTTGGAGGGGCCTCCCAGACCAAATCATGACAGACAAAGAGGTTGGAGGGGCCTCCCAGATCCCATCATGACAGACAGAGTGGTTGGAGGGCCTCCCAGAACCCATCATGACAGACAGAGGGGTTGGAGGGGCCTCCCAGACCCCATCATGACAGACAGAGGGGTTGGAGGGGCCTCCCAGACCCCATCATGACAGACAGAGAGGTTTGAGGGGCCTCCCAGACCCCAACATGACAGACAGAGGGGTTGGAGGGCCTCCCAGAACCCATCATGACAGACAGAGGTTGGAGGGGCCTCCCAGACCCCATCATGACAGACAGAGAGGTTGGAGGGGCCTCCCAGACCCCATCATGACAGACAGAGGGGTTGGAGGGCCCTCCCAGACCCTGTCATGACAGACAGAGGGTGGAGGGGCCTCCCAGGCCCCATCATGACAGGCAGAGGGGTTGGAGGGTCCTCCCAGACCCCATCATGACAGACAGAGGGGTTGGAGGGAACTCCCAGACCAAATCATGACAGACAGAGGGGTTGGAGGGGCCTCCCAGACCCCATCATGCAAGACAGAGAGGTTGGAGGGGCCTCCCAGACCCCATCATGACAGACAGAGGGGTTGGAGGGCCTCCCAGAACCCATCATGACAGACAGAGGGGTTGGAGGGGCCTCCCAGACCCCATCGTGACAGACAGAGGGGTTGGAGGGGCCTCCCATACCCAATCATGACAGACAGAGGGGTTGGAGGGGCCTCCCAGACCCCATCGTGACAGACAGAGGGGTTGGAGGGGCCTCCCAGACCAAATCATGACAGACAGAGGGGTTGGAGGGGCCTCCCAGACCCCATCATGACAGACAGAGAGGTTGGAGGGGCCTCCCAGACCCCATCATGACAGACAGAGGGGTTGGAGGGGCCTCCCAGACCCCATCATGACAGACAGAGGGTGGAGGGGCCTCCCAGGCCACATCATGACAGGCAGAGGGGTTGGAGGGTCCTCCCAGACCCCATCATGACAGACAGAGGGGTTGGAGGGTTCTCCCAGACCAAATCATGACAGACAGAGGGGTTGGAGGGGCCTCCCAGACCCCATCATGACAGACAGAGAGGTTGGAGGGGCCTCCCAGACCCCATCATGACAGACAGAGGGGTTGGAGGGGCCTCCCAGACCCCATCATGACAGACAGAGGGCTTGGAGGGTCCTCCAAGACCCCATCATGACAGACAGAGGGGTTGGAGGGCCTCCCAGAACCCATCATGACAGACAGAGGGGTTGGAGAGGCCTCCCAGACCCCATCATGACAGACAGATTGGTTGGAGGGGCCTCCCAGACCCCATCATGACAGACAGAGGGGTTGGGGGGCCTCCCAGATCCCATCATGACAGACAGAGGGGTTGGAGGGGTCTCACAGACCCCATCATGACAGACAAAGAGGTTGGAGGGGCCTCCCAGATCCCATCATGACAGACAGAGGGGTTGGAGGGCCTCCCAGAACCCATCATGACAGACAGAGGGGTTGGAGGGGCCTCCCAGACCCCATCATGACAGACAGAGGGGTTGGAGGGGCCTCCCAGGCCCCATCATGACAGACAGAGGGGTTGGAGGGCCTCCCAGAACCCATCATGACAGACAGAGGGGTTGGAGAGGCCTCCCAGACCCCATCGTGACAGACAGAGGGGTTGGAGGGGCCTCCCAGACCCAATCATGACAGACAGAGGGGTTGGAGGGGCCTCCCAGACCCCATCATGACAGACAGAGGGGTTTGAGGGGCCTCCCAGACCCCAACATGACAGACAGAGGGGTTGGAGGGCCTCCCAGAACCCATCATGACAGACAGAGTTTGGAGGGGCCTCCCAGACCCGATCATGACAGACAGAGAGGTTGGAGGGTTCTCCCAGACCCCATCATGACAGACAGAGGGGTTGGAGGGGTCTCCCAGACCCCATCATGACAGACAGAGGGTGGAGGGGCCTCCCAGGCCCCATCATGACAGTTAGAGGGGTTGGAGGGTCCTCCCAGACCCCATCATGACAGACAGAGGGGTTGGAGGGAACTCCCAGACTAAATCATGACAGACAGAGGGGTTGGAGGGGCCTCCCAGACCCCATCATGACAGACAGAGAGGTTGGAGGGGCCTCCCAGACCCCATCATGACAGACAGAGGGGTTGGAGTGGCCTCCCAGACCCCATCATGACAGACAGAGGGGTTGGAGAGGCCTCCCAGACCCCATCATGACAGACAGATTGGTTGGAGGGGCCTCCCAGACCCCATCATGACAGACAGAGGGGTTGGAGGGGCCTCCCAGATCCCATCATGACAGACAGAGGGTGGAGGGGTCTCCCAGACCCCATCATGACAGACAGAGAGGTTGGAGGGGCCTCCCAGACCCCATCATGACAGACAGAGTGGTTGGAGGGGCCTCCCAGATCCCATCATGACAGACAGAGGGTGGAGGGGCCTCCCAGACCCCATCATGACAGACAGAGAGGTTGGAGGGGCCTCCCAGACCCCATCATGACAGACAGAGGGGTTGGAGGGGCCTCCCAGACCCCATCATGACAGACAACGGGGTTGGAGGGGCCTCCCAGACCCAATCATGACAGACAGAGGGGTTGGAGGGGCCTCCCAGACCCCGTCATGACAGACAGAGGGGTTGGAGGGGCCTCCCAGACCCAATCATGACCCCATCATGACAGACAGATTGGTTGGAGGGGCCTCCCAGACCCCATCATGACAGACAGAGGGGTTGGAGGGGCCTCCCAGATCCCATCATGACAGACAGAGGGTGGAGGGGCCTCCCAGACCCCATCATGACAGACAGAGAGGTTGGAGGGGCCTCCCAGACCCCATCATGACAGACAGAGTGGTTGGAGGGGCCTCCCAGATCCCATCATGACAGACAGAGGGTAGAGGGGCCTCCCAGACCCCATAGTGACAGACAGAGAGGTTGGAGGGGCCTCCCAGACCCCATCATGACAGACAGAGGGGTTGGAGGGGCCTCCCAGACCCCATCATGACAGACAGAGGGTGGAGGGGCCTCCCAGGCCCCATCATGACAGGCAGAGGGGTTGGAGGGTCCTCCCAGACCCCATCATGACAGACAGCGGGGTTGGAGGGGCCTCCCAGACCCAATCATGACAGACAGAGGGGTTGGAGGGGCCTCCCAGACCCCGTCATGACAGACAGAGGGGTTGGAGGGGCCTCCCAGACCCAATCATGACAGACAGAGGGGTTGGAGGGGCCTCCCAGACCCCATCATGTCAGACAAAGTGGTTTGAGCGGCCTCCCAGACCCCATCATGACAGACAGAGGGGTTGGAGGGCCTCCCAGAACACATCATGACAGACAGAGGGGTTGGAGGGGCCTCCCAGGCCGCATCATGACAGACAGAGGGGTTGGAGGGGCCTCCCAGACCCCATCATGACAGACAGAGGGGTTGGAGGGCCTCCCAGAACCCATCATGACAGACAGAGGGGTTGGAGAGGCCTCCCAGAACCCATCATGACAGACAGATTGGTTGGAGGGGCCTCCCAGACCCCATCATGACAGACAGAGGGGTTGGAGGGGCCTCCCAGATCCCATCATGACAGACAGAGGGTGGAGGGGCCTCCCAGACCCCATCGTGACAGACAGAGAGGTTGGAGGGGCCTCCCAGTCCCCATCATGACAGACAGAGGGGTTGGAGGGAACTCCCAGACCCCATCATGACAGACAGAGGGGTTGGAGGGCCCTCCCAGATCCCATCATGACAGACAGAGGGGTTGGAGGGGCCTCCCAGACCCCACCATGACAGACAGAGAGGTTGGAGGGCCTCCCAGAACCCATCATGACAGACAGAGGGGTTGGAGAGGCCTCCCAGACCCCATCATGACAGACAGATTGGTTGGAGGGGCCTCCCAGACCCCATCATGACAGACAGAGGGGTTGGAGTGGCCTCCCAGATCCCATCATGACAGAGGGGTTGGAGGGGCCTCCCAGACCCCATCATGACAGACAGAGAGGTTGGAGGGGCCTCCCAGACCCCATCATGACAGACAGAGGTGTTGGAGGGGCCTCCCAGATCCCATCATGACAGACAGAGGGTGGAGGGGCGTCCCAGACCCCATCATGACAGACAGAGAGGTTGGAGGGGCCTCCCAGACCCCATCATGACAGACAGAGGGGTTGGAGGGGCCTCCCAGACCCCATCATGACAGACAGAGAGGTTGGAGGGGTCTCCCAGAACCCATCATGACAGACAGAGGGGTTGGAGTGGCATCCCAGACCCCATCATGACAGACAGAGGGTGGAGGGGCCTCCCAGACCCCATCATGACAGGCAGAGGGGTTGGAGGGGCACCCCAGACCCCATCATGACAGACAGAGGGGTTGGAGGGGCCTCCCAGACCCAATCATGACAGACAGAGGGGTTGGAGGGGCCTCCCAGACCCCGTAATGACAGACAGAGGGGTTGGAGGGGCCTCCCAGACCCAACCATGACAGACAGAGGGGTTGGAGGGGCCTCCCAGACCCCATCATGACAGACAGAGGGGTTTGAGGGGCCTCCCAGACCCCATCATGACAGACAGAGGGGTTGGAGGGCCTCCCAGAACCCATCATGACAGACAGAGGGGTTGGAGGGGCCTCCCAGACCCCATCATGACAGACAGAGGGGTTGGAGGGGCCTCCCAGACCCAATCATGACAGACAGAGGGGTTGGAGGGGCCTCCCAGACCCCTTCATGACAGACAGAGGGGTTTGAGGGGCCTCCCAGACCCCATCATGACAGACAGGGGGGTTGGAGGGCCTCCCAGAACCCATCATGACAGACAGAGGGGTTGGAGAGGCCACCCAGACCCCATCATGACAGACAGATTGGTTGGAGGGGCCTCCCAGACCCCATCATGACAGACAGAGGGGTTGGAGGGGGCTCCCAGATCCCATCATGACAGACAGAGTGTCGAGGGGCCTCCCAGACCCCATCATGGCAGACAGAGAGGTTGGAGGGGCCTCCCAGACCCAATCATGACAGACAGTGGGGTTGGAGGGGCCTCCCAGACCCCATCATGACAGACAGAGAGGTTGGAGGGAACTCCCAGACCCCATCATGACAGAGAGAGGGTAGAGGGGCCTCCCAGGCCCCATCATGACAGACAGAGGGTGGAGGGGCCTCCCAGGCCCCATCATGACAGACAGAGGGGTTGGAGGGGCCTCCCAGACCCCATCATGACAGATAGAGAGGTTGGAGGGGCCTCCCAGACCCCATCATGACAGACAGAGGGGTTGGAGTGGCCTCCCAGACCCCATCGTGACAGACAGAGGATGGAGGGGCCTCCCAGACCCCATCATGACAGACAGAGGGGTTGGAGGGGCCTCCCAGATCCCATCATGACAGACAGAGGGTGGAGGGGCCTCCCAGACCCAATCATGACAGACAGAGGGGTTGGAGGGACCTCCCAGACCCCGTCATGACAGACAGAGGGTTTTGAGGGGCCTCCCAGACCCCATCATGACAGACAGAGGGGTTGGAGGGCCTCCCAGAACCCATCATGACAGACAGAGGGGTTGGGGGGCCTCCCAGTCCCCATGATGACAGACAGAGAGGTTGGAGGGGCCTCCCAGACCCAATCATGACAGACAGAGGGGTTGGAGGGGCCTCCCAGACCCCATCATGACAGACAGAGGGGTTGGAGGGGCCTCCCAGACCCCATCATGACAGACAGAGGGGTTGGAGGGCCTCCCAGAACCCATCATGACAGACAGAGGGGTTGGAGGGGCCTCCCAGACCCAATCATGACAGACAGAGGGGTTGGAGGGGCCTCCCAGACGCAATCATGACAGACAGAGGGGTTGGAGGGGCCTCACAGACCCCATCATGACAGACAGAGGGGTTTGAGGGGCCTCCCAGACCCCATCATGACAGACAGGGGGGTTGGAGGGCCTCCCAGAACCCATCATGACAGACAGAGGGGTTGGAGAGGCCACCCAGACCCCATCATGACAGACAGATTGGTTGGAGTGGCCTCCCAGACCCCATCATGACAGACAGAGGGGTTGGAGGGGGCTCCCAGATCCCATCATGACAGACAGAGTGTCGAGGGGCCTCCCAGACCCCATCATGACAGACAGAGAGGTTGGAGGGGCCTCCCAGACCCAATCATGACAGACAGAGGGGTTGGAGGGGCCTCCCAGACCCCATCATGACAGACAGAGAGGTTGGAGGGAACTTCCAGACCCCATCATGACAGAGAGAGGGTGGAGGGGCCTCCCAGGCCCCATCATGACAGACAGAGGGTGGAGGGGCCTCCCAGGCCCCATCATGACAGACAGAGGGGTTGGAGGGGCCTCCCAGACCCCATCATGACAGACAGAGAGGTTGGAGGGGCCTCCCAGACCCCATCATGACAGACAGAGGGGTTGGAGGGGCCTCCCAGACCCCATCGTGACAGACAGAGGATGGAGGGGCCTCCCAGACCCCATCATGACAGACAGAGGGGTTGGAGGGGCCTCCCAGATCCCATCATGACAGACAGAGGGTGGAGGGGCCTCCCAGACCCCATCATGCCAGACAGAGAGGTTGGAGGGGCCTCCATGACCCCATCATGACAGACAGAGGGTTTGGAGTGGCCTCCCAGACCCCATCATGACAGACAGAGGGGTTGGAGGGGCCTCCCAGACCCAATCATGACAGACAGAGGGGTTGGAGGGACCTCCCAGACCCCGTCATGACAGACAGAGGGGTTTGAGGGGCCTCCCAGACCCAATCATGACAGACAGAGGGGTTGGAGGGGCCTCCCAGACCCCATCATGACAGACAGAGGGGTTGGAGGGGCCTCCCAGACCCCATCATGACAGACAGAGGGGTTGGAGGGCCTCCCAGAACCCATCATGACAGACAGAGGGGTTGGAGAGGCCTCCCAGACTTCATCATGACAGACAGATTGGTTGGAGGGGCCTCCCAGACCCCATCATGACAGACAGAGGGGTTGGAGGGGCCTCCCAGACCCCATCATGACAGACAGAGAGGTTGGAGGGGCCACCCAGACCCCATCATGACAGACAGAGGGTGGAGGGGCCTCCCAGACCCCATCATGACAGACAGAGTGGTTGGAGGGCCTCCCAGAACCCATCATGACAGACAGAGGGGTTGGGGGGGGCCTCCCAGTCCCCATCATGACAGACAGAGGGGTTGGAGGGGCCTCCCAGACCCAATCATGACAGACAGAGGGGTTGGAGGGGCCTCCCAGACCCCATCATGACAGACAGAGGGTGGAGGGGCCTCCGAGGCCCCATCATGACAGGCAGAGGGGTTGGAGGGTCCTCCCAGACCCAATCAGGACAGACAGAGAGGTTGGAGGGGCCTCCCAGACCCCATCATGACAGACAGAGGGGTTGGAGGGTCCTCCCAGACCCCATCATGACAGACAGAGGGTGGAGGGGCCTCCCAGGCCCCATCATGACAGGCAGAGGGGTTGGAGGGTCCTCCCAGACCCCATCATGACAGACAGAGGGGTTGGAGGGAACTCCCAGACCCCATCATGACAGACAGAGGGGTTGGAGGGGCCTCCCAGTCCCCATCATGACAGACAGAGGGGTTGGAGGGGCCTCCCAGGCCTCATCATGACAGACAGAGGGGTTGGAGGGGCCTCCCAGACCCCAGCATGACAGACAGAGGGGTTGGAGGGGCCTCCCAGACCCCATCAAGACAGACAGAGAGTGGAGGTTGGAGGGGCTACCCAGACCCCATCAAGACAGACAGAGGGTGGAGGTTGGAGGGGCCTCCCAGACCCCATCAAGACAGACAGAGGGGTTGGAGGGGCTTCCCAGACCCCATCATAACAGGCAGATGGGTTGGAGGGGCCTCCCAGACCCCATCAAGACAGACAGAGGGGTTGGGGGGGGCCTCCCAGTCCCCATCATGACAGACAGAGGGGTTGGAGGGGCCTCCCAGACCCAATCATGACAGACAGAGGGGTTGGAGGGGCCTCCCAGACCCCATCATGACAGACAGAGGGGTTGGAGGGGCCTCCCAGACCCCATCATGACAGACAGAGGGGTTGGAGGGCCTCCCAGAACCCATCATGACAGACAGAGGGGTTGGAGAGGCCTCCCAGACTTCATCATGACAGACAGATTGGTTGGAGGGGCCTCCCAGACCCCATCATGACAGACAGAGGGGTTGGAGGGGCCTCCCAGACCCCATCATGACAGACAGAGAGGTTGGAGGGGCCACCCAGACCCCATCATGACAGACAGAGGGTGGAGGGGCCTCCGAGGCCCCATCATGACAGGCAGAGGGGTTGGAGGGTCCTCCCAGACCCCATCAGGACAGACAGAGAGGTTGGAGGGGCCTCCCAGACCCCATCATGACAGACAGAGGGGTTGGAGGGTCCTCCCAGACCCCATCATGACAGACAGAGGGTGGAGGGGCCTCCCAGGCCCCATCATGACAGGCAGAGGGGTTGGAGGGTCCTCCCAGACCCCATCATGACAGACAGAGGGGTTGGAGGGAACTCCCAGACCCCATCATGACAGACAGAGGGGTTGGAGGGGCCTCCCAGTCCCCATCATGACAGACAGAGGGGTTGGAGGGGCCTCCCAGGCCTCATCATGACAGACAGAGGGGTTGGAGGGGCCTCCCAGACCCCAGCATGACAGACAGAGGGGTTGGAGGGGCCTCCCAGACCCCATCAAGACAGACAGAGAGTGGAGGTTGGAGGGGCTACCCAGACCCCATCAAGACAGACAGAGGGTGGAGGTTGGAGGGGCCTCCCAGACCCCATCAAGACAGACAGAGGGGTTGGAGGGGCTTCCCAGACCCCATCATAACAGGCAGATGGGTTGGAGGGGCCTCCCAGACCCCATCAAGACAGACAGAGGGGTTGGAGGGGCCTCCCAGACCCCATCATGACAGACAGAGGGGTTGGAGGGGCCTCCCAGACCCCATCATGACAGACAGAGGGGTTGGAGGGGCCTCCCAGACCCCATCATAACAGACAGATGGGTTGGAGGGGCCTCACAGACCCCATCAAGACAGACAGAGGGGTTGGAGGGGCCTCCCAGACCCCATCATGACAGACAGAGGGGTTGGAGGGGCCTCCCAGAACACATCATGACAAACAGAGGGGTTTGAGAGGCCTCCCAGACCTCATCATGACAGACAGATTGGTTGGAGGGGCCACCCAGACCCCATCATGACAGACAGAGGGTGGAGGGGCCTCCGAGGCCCCATCATGACAGGCAGAGGGGTTGGAGGGTCCACCCAGACCCCATCAAGACAGACAGAGAGGTTGGAGGGGCCTCCCAGACCCCATCATGACAGACAGAGGGGTTGGAGGGTCCTCCCAGACCCCATCATGACAGACAGAGGGTGGAGGGGCCTCCCAGGCCCCATCATGACAGGCAGAGGGGTTGGAGGGTCCTCCCAGACCCCATCATGACAGACAGAGGGGTTGGAGGGAACTCCCAGACCCCATCATGACAGACAGAGGGGTTGGAGGGGCCTCCCAGTCCCCATCATGACAGACAGAGGGGTTGGAGGGGCCTCCCAGGCCTCATCATGACAGACAGAGGGGTTGGAGGGGCCTCCCAGACCCCAGCATGACAGACAGAGGGGTTGGAGGGGCCTCCCAGACCCCATCAAGACAGACAGAGAGTGGAGGTTGGAGGGGCTACCCAGACCCCATCAAGACAGACAGAGGGTGGAGGTTGGAGGGGCCTCCCAGACCCCATCAAGACAGACAGAGGGGTTGGAGGGGCTTCCCAGACCCCATCATAACAGGCAGATGGGTTGGAGGGGCCTCCCAGACCCCATCATGACAGACAGAGGGGTTGGAGTGGCCTCCCAGACCCCATCATGACAGACAGAGGGGTTGGAGGGGCCTCCCAGACCCCATCATAACAGACAGATGGGTTGGAGGGGCCTCACAGACCCCATCAAGACAGACAAAGGGGTTGGAGGGGCCTCCCAGACCCCATCATGACAGACAGAGGGGTTGGAGGGGCCTCACAGACCCCATCAAGACAGACAGAGGGGTTGGAGGGGCCTCCCAGACCCCATCATGACAGACAGAGGGGTTGGAGGGGCCTCCCAGAACACATCATGACAAACAGAGGGGTTGGAGAGGCCTCCCAGACCTCATCATGACAGACAGATTGGTTGGAGGGGCCTCCCAGACCCCATCATGACAGACAGAGGGGTTGGAGGGGCCTCCCAGATCCCATCATGACAGACAGAGGGTGGAGGGGCCTCCCAGACCCCATCATGACAGACAGAGACGTTGGAGGGGCCACCCAGACCCCATCATGACAGACAGAGGGTGGAGGGGCCTCCCAGGCCCCATCATGACAGGCAGAGGGGTTGGAGGGTCCTCCCAGACCCCATCATGACAGACAGAGAGGTTGGAGGGGCCTCCCAGACCCCATCATGACAGACAGAGGGGTTGGAGGGTCCTCCCAGACCCCATCATGACAGACAGAGGGTGGAGGGGCCTCCCAGGCCCCATCATGACAGGCAGAGGGGTTGGAGGGTCCTCCCAGACCCCATCATGACAGACAGAGGGGTTGGAGGGAACTCCCAGACCCCATCATGACAGACAGAGGGGTTGGAGGGGCCTCCCAGACCCCATCATGACAGACAGAGGGGTTGGAGGGGCCTCCCAGACCCCATCATGACAGACAGAGGGGTTGGAGGTTCTCCCATAACCCATCATGACAGACAGAGGGGTTGGAGGGGCCTCCCAGACCCCAGCATGACAGACAGAGGGGTTGGAGGGGCCTCCCAGACCCCATCAAGACAGACAGAGAGTGGAGGTTGGAGGGGCTACCCAGACCCCATCAAGACAGACAGAGGGTGGAGGTTGGAGGGGCCTCCCAGACCCCATCAAGACAGACAGAGGGGTTGGAGGGGCTTCCCAGACCCCATCATGACAGACAGAGGGGTTGGAGGGGCCTCCCAGACCCCATCATGACAGACAGAGGGGTTGGAGGGCCTCCCAGAACCCATCATGACAGACAGAGGGGTTGGAGAGGCCTCCCAGACTTCATCATGACAGACAGATTGGTTGGAGGGGCCTCCCAGACCCCATCATGACAGACAGAGGGGTTGGAGGGGCCTCCCAGACCCCATCATGACAGACAGAGAGGTTGGAGGGGCCACCCAGACCCCATCATGACAGACAGAGGGTGGAGGGGCCTCCGAGGCCCCATCATGACAGGCAGAGGGGTTGGAGGGTCCTCCCAGACCCCATCAGGACAGACAGAGAGGTTGGAGGGGCCTCCCAGACCCCATCATGACAGACAGAGGGGTTGGAGGGTCCTCCCAGACCCCATCATGACAGACAGAGGGTGGAGGGGCCTCCCAGGCCCCATCATGACAGGCAGAGGGGTTGGAGGGTCCTCCCAGACCCCATCATGACAGACAGAGGGGTTGGAGGGAACTCCCAGACCCCATCATGACAGACAGAGGGGTTGGAGGGGCCTCCCAGTCCCCATCATGACAGACAGAGGGGTTGGAGGGGCCTCCCAGGCCTCATCATGACAGACAGAGGGGTTGGAGGGGCCTCCCAGACCCCAGCATGACAGACAGAGGGGTTGGAGGGGCCTCCCAGACCCCATCAAGACAGACAGAGAGTGGAGGTTGGAGGGGCTACCCAGACCCCATCAAGACAGACAGAGGGTGGAGGTTGGAGGGGCCTCCCAGACCCCATCAAGACAGACAGAGGGGTTGGAGGGGCTTCCCAGACCCCATCATAACAGGCAGATGGGTTGGAGGGGCCTCCCAGACCCCATCAAGACAGACAGAGGGGTTGGAGGGGCCTCCCAGACCCCATCATGACAGACAGAGGGGTTGGAGGGGCCTCCCAGACCCCATCATGACAGACAGAGGGGTTGGAGTGGCCTCCCAGACCCCATCATGACAGACAGAGGGGTTGGAGGGGCCTCCCAGACCCCATCATAACAGACAGATGGGTTGGAGGGGCCTCACAGACCCCATCAAGACAGACAGAGGGGTTGGAGGGGCCTCCCAGACCCCATCATGACAGACAGAGGGGTTGGAGGGGCCTCCCAGAACACATCATGACAAACAGAGGGGTTGGAGAGGCCTCCCAGACCTCATCATGACAGACAGATTGGTTGGAGGGGCCACCCAGACCCCATCATGACAGACAGAGGGTGGAGGGGCCTCCGAGGCCCCATCATGACAGGCAGAGGGGTTGGAGGGTCCACCCAGACCCCATCAGGACAGACAGAGAGGTTGGAGGGGCCTCCCAGACCCCATCATGACAGGCAGAGGGGTTGGAGGGTCCTCCCAGACCCCATCATGACAGACAGAGGGTGGAGGGGCCTCCCAGGCCCCATCATGACAGGCAGAGGGGTTGGAGGGTCCTCCCAGACCCCATCATGACAGACAGAGGGGTTGGAGGGAACTCCCAGACCCCATCATGACAGACAGAGGGGTTGGAGGGGCCTCCCAGTCCCCATCATGACAGACAGAGGGGTTGGAGGGGCCTCCCAGGCCTCATCATGACAGACAGAGGGGTTGGAGGGGCCTCCCAGACCCCAGCATGACAGACAGAGGGGTTGGAGGGGCCTCCCAGACCCCATCAAGACAGACAGAGAGTGGAGGTTGGAGGGGCTACCCAGACCCCATCAAGACAGACAGAGGGTGGAGGTTGGAGGGGCCTCCCAGACCCCATCAAGACAGACAGAGGGGTTGGAGGGGCTTCCCAGACCCCATCATAACAGGCAGATGGGTTGGAGGGGCCTCCCAGACCCCATCATGACAGACAGAGGGGTTGGAGTGGCCTCCCAGACCCCATCATGACAGACAGAGGGGTTGGAGGGGCCTCCCAGACCCCATCATAACAGACAGATGGGTTGGAGGGGCCTCACAGACCCCATCAAGACAGACAGAGGGGTTGGAGGGGCCTCCCAGACCCCATCATGACAGACAGAGGGGTTGGAGGGGCCTCACAGACCCCATCAAGACAGACAGAGGGGTTGGAGGGGCCTCCCAGACCCCATCATGACAGACAGAGGGGTTGGAGGGGCCTCCCAGAACACATCATGACAAACAGAGGGGTTGGAGAGGCCTCCCAGACCTCATCATGACAGACAGATTGGTTGGAGGGGCCTCCCAGACCCCATCATGACAGACAGAGGGGTTGGAGGGGCCTCCCAGATCCCATCATGACAGACAGAGGGTGGAGGGGCCTCCCAGACCCCATCATGACAGACAGAGACGTTGGAGGGGCCACCCAGACCCCATCATGACAGACAGAGGGTGGAGGGGCCTCCCAGGCCCCATCATGACAGGCAGAGGGGTTGGAGGGTCCTCCCAGACCCCATCATGACAGACAGAGAGGTTGGAGGGGCCTCCCAGACCCCATCATGACAGACAGAGGGGTTGGAGGGTCCTCCCAGACCCCATCATGACAGACAGAGGGTGGAGGGGCCTCCCAGGCCCCATCATGACAGGCAGAGGGGTTGGAGGGTCCTCCCAGACCCCATCATGACAGACAGAGGGGTTGGAGGGAACTCCCAGACCCCATCATGACAGACAGAGGGGTTGGAGGGGCCTCCCAGACCCCATCATGACAGACAGAGGGGTTGGAGGGGCCTCCCAGACCCCATCATGACAGACAGAGGGGTTGGAGGTTCTCCCATAACCCATCATGACAGACAGAGGGGTTGGAGGGGCCTCCCAGACCCCAGCATGACAGACAGAGGGGTTGGAGGGGCCTCCCAGACCCCATCAAGACAGACAGAGAGTGGAGGTTGGAGGGGCTACCCAGACCCCATCAAGACAGACAGAGGGTGGAGGTTGGAGGGGCCTCCCAGACCCCATCAAGACAGACAGAGGGGTTGGAGGGGCTTCCCAGACCCCATCATAACAGGCAGATGGGTTGGAGGGGCCTCCCAGACCCCATCAAGACAGACAGAGGGGTTGGGGGGGGCCTCCCAGTCCCCATCATGACAGACAGAGGGGTTGGAGGGGCCTCCCAGACCCAATCATGACAGACAGAGGGGTTGGAGGGGCCTCCCAGACCCCATCATGACAGACAGAGGGGTTGGAGGGGCCTCCCAGACCCCATCATGACAGACAGAGGGGTTGGAGGGCCTCCCAGAACCCATCATGACAGACAGAGGGGTTGGAGAGGCCTCCCAGACTTCATCATGACAGACAGATTGGTTGGAGGGGCCTCCCAGACCCCATCATGACAGACAGAGGGGTTGGAGGGGCCTCCCAGACCCCATCATGACAGACAGAGAGGTTGGAGGGGCCACCCAGACCCCATCATGACAGACAGAGGGTGGAGGGGCCTCCGAGGCCCCATCATGACAGGCAGAGGGGTTGGAGGGTCCTCCCAGACCCCATCAGGACAGACAGAGAGGTTGGAGGGGCCTCCCAGACCCCATCATGACAGACAGAGGGGTTGGAGGGTCCTCCCAGACCCCATCATGACAGACAGAGGGTGGAGGGGCCTCCCAGGCCCCATCATGACAGGCAGAGGGGTTGGAGGGTCCTCCCAGACCCCATCATGACAGACAGAGGGGTTGGAGGGAACTCCCAGACCCCATCATGACAGACAGAGGGGTTGGAGGGGCCTCCCAGTCCCCATCATGACAGACAGAGGGGTTGGAGGGGCCTCCCAGGCCTCATCATGACAGACAGAGGGGTTGGAGGGGCCTCCCAGACCCCAGCATGACAGACAGAGGGGTTGGAGGGGCCTCCCAGACCCCATCAAGACAGACAGAGAGTGGAGGTTGGAGGGGCTACCCAGACCCCATCAAGACAGACAGAGGGTGGAGGTTGGAGGGGCCTCCCAGACCCCATCAAGACAGACAGAGGGGTTGGAGGGGCTTCCCAGACCCCATCATAACAGGCAGATGGGTTGGAGGGGCCTCCCAGACCCCATCAAGACAGACAGAGGGGTTGGAGGGGCCTCCCAGACCCCATCATGACAGACAGAGGGGTTGGAGGGGCCTCCCAGACCCCATCATGACAGACAGAGGGGTTGGAGTGGCCTCCCAGACCCCATCATGACAGACAGAGGGGTTGGAGGGGCCTCCCAGACCCCATCATAACAGACAGATGGGTTGGAGGGGCCTCACAGACCCCATCAAGACAGACAGAGGGGTTGGAGGGGCCTCCCAGACCCCATCATGACAGACAGAGGGGTTGGAGGGGCCTCCCAGAACACATCATGACAAACAGAGGGGTTGGAGAGGCCTCCCAGACCTCATCATGACAGACAGATTGGTTGGAGGGGCCACCCAGACCCCATCATGACAGACAGAGGGTGGAGGGGCCTCCGAGGCCCCATCATGACAGGCAGAGGGGTTGGAGGGTCCACCCAGACCCCATCAGGACAGACAGAGAGGTTGGAGGGGCCTCCCAGACCCCATCATGACAGGCAGAGGGGTTGGAGGGTCCTCCCAGACCCCATCATGACAGACAGAGGGTGGAGGGGCCTCCCAGGCCCCATCATGACAGGCAGAGGGGTTGGAGGGTCCTCCCAGACCCCATCATGACAGACAGAGGGGTTGGAGGGAACTCCCAGACCCCATCATGACAGACAGAGGGGTTGGAGGGGCCTCCCAGTCCCCATCATGACAGACAGAGGGGTTGGAGGGGCCTCCCAGGCCTCATCATGACAGACAGAGGGGTTGGAGGGGCCTCCCAGACCCCAGCATGACAGACAGAGGGGTTGGAGGGGCCTCCCAGACCCCATCAAGACAGACAGAGAGTGGAGGTTGGAGGGGCTACCCAGACCCCATCAAGACAGACAGAGGGTGGAGGTTGGAGGGGCCTCCCAGACCCCATCAAGACAGACAGAGGGGTTGGAGGGGCTTCCCAGACCCCATCATAACAGGCAGATGGGTTGGAGGGGCCTCCCAGACCCCATCATGACAGACAGAGGGGTTGGAGTGGCCTCCCAGACCCCATCATGACAGACAGAGGGGTTGGAGGGGCCTCCCAGACCCCATCATAACAGACAGATGGGTTGGAGGGGCCTCACAGACCCCATCAAGACAGACAGAGGGGTTGGAGGGGCCTCCCAGACCCCATCATGACAGACAGAGGGGTTGGAGGGGCCTCACAGACCCCATCAAGACAGACAGAGGGGTTGGAGGGGCCTCCCAGACCCCATCATGACAGACAGAGGGGTTGGAGGGGCCTCCCAGAACACATCATGACAAACAGAGGGGTTGGAGAGGCCTCCCAGACCTCATCATGACAGACAGATTGGTTGGAGGGGCCTCCCAGACCCCATCATGACAGACAGAGGGGTTGGAGGGGCCTCCCAGATCCCATCATGACAGACAGAGTGTGGAGGGGCCTCCCAGACCCCATCATGACAGACAGAGACGTTGGAGGGGCCACCCAGACCCCATCATGACAGACAGAGGGTGGAGGGGCCTCCCAGGCCCCATCATGACAGGCAGAGGGGTTGGAGGGTCCTCCCAGACCCCATCATGACAGACAGAGAGGTTGGAGGGGCCTCCCAGACCCCATCATGACAGACAGAGGGGTTGGAGGGTCCTCCCAGACCCCATCATGACAGACAGAGGGTGGAGGGGCCTCCCAGGCCCCATCATGACAGGCAGAGGGGTTGGAGGGTCCTCCCAGACCCCATCATGACAGACAGAGGGGTTGGAGGGAACTCCCAGACCCCATCATGACAGACAGAGGGGTTGGAGGGGCCTCCCAGACCCCATCATGACAGACAGAGGGGTTGGAGGGGCCTCCCAGACCCCATCATGACAGACAGAGGGGTTGGAGGTTCTCCCATAACCCATCATGACAGACAGAGGGGTTGGAGGGCCTCCCATAACACATCATGACAGACAGAGGGGTTGGAAGGTCCTCCCAGACCCCAACATGACAGACAGAGAGGTTGGAGGGGCCTCCCAGACCCCATCATGACAGACAGAGGGGTTGGAGGTTGGAGGGGCCTCCCAGACCCCATCAAGACAGACAGAGGGGTTGGAGGGGCCTCCCAGGCCTCATCATGACAGACAGAGGGGTTGGAGTGGCCTCCCAGACCCCATCATGACAGACAGAGGGGTTGGAGGGGCCTCCCAGACCCCATCATAACAGACAGATGGGTTGGAGGGGCCTCACAGACCCCATCAAGACAGACAGAGGGGTTGGAGGGGCCTCCCAGACCCCATCATGACAGACAGAGGGGTTGGAGGGGCCTCACAGACCCCATCAAGACAGACAGAGGGGTTGGAGGGGCCTCCCAGACCCCATCATGACAGACAGAGGGGTTGGAGGGGCCTCCCAGAACACATCATGACAAACAGAGGGGTTGGAGAGGCCTCCCAGACCTCATCATGACAGACAGATTGGTTGGAGGGGCCTCCCAGACCCCATCATGACAGACAGAGGGGTTGGAGGGGCCTCCCAGATCCCATCATGACAGACAGAGGGTGGAGGGGCCTCCCAGACCCCATCATGACAGACAGAGACGTTGGAGGGGCCACCCAGACCCCATCATGACAGACAGAGGGTGGAGGGGCCTCCCAGGCCCCATCATGACAGGCAGAGGGGTTGGAGGGTCCTCCCAGACCCCATCATGACAGACAGAGGGGTTGGAGGGTCCTCCCAGACCCCATCATGACAGACAGAGGGTGGAGGGGCCTCCCAGGCCCCATCATGACAGGCAGAGGGGTTGGAGGGTCCTCCCAGACCCCATCATGACAGACAGAGGGGTTGGAGGGAACTCCCAGACCCCATCATGACAGACAGAGGGGTTGGAGGGGCCTCCCAGACCCCATCATGACAGACAGAGGGGTTGGAGGGGCCTCCCAGACCCCATCATGACAGACAGAGGGGTTGGAGGTTCTCCCATAACCCATCATGACAGACAGAGGGTTTGGAGGGCCTCCCATAACACATCATGACAGACAGAGGGGTTGGAGGGTCCTCCCAGACCCCAACATGACAGACAGAGAGGTTGGAGGGGCCTCCCAGACCCCATCATGACAGACAGAGGGGTTGGAGGGTCCTCCCAGACCCCATCATGACAGACAGAGGGTGGAGGGGCCTCCCAGGCCCCATCATGACAGGCAGGGGGGTTGGAGGGTCCTCCCAGACCCCATCATGACAGACAGAGGGGTTGGAGGGAACTCCCAGACCCCATCAGGACAGACAGAGGGGTTGGAGGGGCCTCCCAGACCAAATCATGACAGACAGAGGGGTTGGAGGGGCCTCCCAGACCCCATCATGACAGACAGAGGGGTTGGAGGGCCTCCCATAACCCATCATGACAGACAGAGGGGTTGGAGAGGCCTCCCAGACCCCATCAAGACAGACAGAGGGGTTGGAGGGGCCTGCCAGACCCCATCGTGACAGACAGAGGGGTTGGAGGGGCCTCCCAGACCCAATCATGACAGACAGAGGGGTTGGAGGGGCCTCCCAGACCCCATCATGACAGACAGAGGGGTTGGAGGGGCCTCCCAGACCCCATCATGACAGACAGAGGGGTTGGAGGTTGGAGGGGCCTCCCAGACCCCATCAAGACAGACAGAGGGGTTGGAGGGGCCTCCCAGGCCTCATCATGACAGACAGAGGGGTTGGAGGGGCCTCCCAGACCCCAGCATGACAGACAGAGGGGTTGGAGGGGCCTCCCAGAACCCATCAAGACAGACAGAGAGTGGAGGTTGGAGGGGCTACCCAGACCCCATCAAGACAGACAGAGGGTGGAGGTTGGAGGGGCCTCCCAGACCCCATCAAGACAGACAGAGGGGTTGGAGGGGCTTCCCAGACCCCATCATGACAGACAGAGGGGTTGGAGGGGCCTCCCAGATCCCATCATGACAGACAGAGGGGTTGGAGGGAACTCCCAGACCCCATCATGACAGACAGAGGGGTTGGAGGGGCCTCCCAGACCCCATCATGACAGACAGATTGGTTGGAGGGGCCTCCCAGATCCCATCATGACAGACAGAGGGGTTGGAGGGCCTCCCATAACCCATCATGACAGACAGAGGGGTTGGAGAGGCCTCCCAGACCCCATCATAACAGACAGATGGGTTGGAGGGGCCTCACAGACCCCATCAAGACAGACAGAGGGGTTGGAGGGGCCTCCCAGACCCCATCATGACAGACAGAGGGGTTGGAGGGGCCTCCCAGACCCCATCATGACAGACAGAGGGGTTGGAGGGGCCTCCCAGACCCCATCATGACAGACAGAGGGGTTGGAGGGCCTCCCATAACACATCATGATAGACAGAGGGGTTGGAGGGTCCTCCCAGACCCCATCATGACAGACAGAGAGGTTGGAGGGGCCTCCCAGACCCCATCATGACAGACAGAGGGGTTGGAGGGTCCTCCCAGACCCCATCATGACAGACAGAGGGTGGAGGGGCCTCCCAGGCCCCATCATGACAGGCAGGGGGGTTGGAGGGTCCTCCCAGACCCCATCATGACAGACAGAGGGGTTGGAGGGAACTCCCAGACCCCATCAGGACAGACAGAGGGGTTGGAGGGGCCTCCCAGACCAAATCATGACAGACAGAGGGGTTGGAGGGGCCTCCCAGACCCCATCATGACAGACAGAGGGGTTGGAGGGCCTCCCATAACCCATCATGACAGACAGAGGGGTTGGAGAGGCCTCCCAGACCCCATCAAGACAGACAGAGGGGTTGGAGGGGCCTGCCAGACCCCATCGTGACAGACAGAGGGGTTGGAGGGGCCTCCCAGACCCCATCATGACAGACAGAGGGGTTGGAGGGGCCTCCCAGACCCCATCATGACAGACAGAGGGGTTGGAGGGGCCTCCCAGACCCCATCATGACAGACAGAGGGGTTGGAGGTTGGAGGGGCCTCCCAGACCCCATCAAGACAGACAGAGGGGTTGGAGGGGCCTCCCAGGCCTCATCATGACAGACAGAGGGGTTGGAGGGGCCTCCCAGACCCCAGCATGACAGACAGAGGGGTTGGAGGGGCCTCCCAGAACCCATCAAGACAGACAGAGAGTGGAGGTTGGAGGGGCTACCCAGACCCCATCAAGACAGACAGAGGGTGGAGGTTGGAGGGGCCTCCCAGACCCCATCAAGACAGACAGAGGGGTTGGAGGGGCTTCCCAGACCCCATCATGACAGACAGAGGGGTTGGAGGGGCCTCCCAGATCCCATCATGACAGACAGAGGGGTTGGAGGGAACTCCCAGACCCCATCATGACAGACAGAGGGGTTGGAGGGGCCTCCCAGACCCCATCATGACAGACAGATTGGTTGGAGGGGCCTCCCAGATCCCATCATGACAGACAGAGGGGTTGGAGGGCCTCCCATAACCCATCATGACAGACAGAGGGGTTGGAGAGGCCTCCCAGACCCCATCATAACAGACAGATGGGTTGGAGGGGCCTCACAGACCCCATCAAGACAGACAGAGGGGTTGGAGGGGCCTCCCAGACCCCATCATGACAGACAGAGGGGTTGGAGGGGCCTCCCAGACCCCATCATGACAGACAGAGGGGTTGGAGGGGCCTCCCAGACCCCATCATGACAGACAGAGGGGTTGGAGGGCCTCCCATAACACATCATGATAGACAGAGGGGTTGGAGGGTCCTCCCAGACCCCATCATGACAGACAGAGAGGTTGGAGGGGCCTCCCAGACCCCATCATGACAGACAGAGGGGTTTAGGGTCCTCCCAGACCCCATCATGACAGACAGAGGGTGGAGGGGCCTCCCAGGCCCCATCATGACAGGCAGAGGGGTTGGAGGGTCCTCCCAGACCCCATCATGACAGACTGAGGGGTTGGAGGGAACTCCCAGACCCCATAAGGACAGACAGAGGGGTTGGAGGGGCCTCCCAGACCCCATCAAGACAGACAGAGGGGTTGGAGGGGCCTCCCAGACCCCATCATGACAGACAGAGGGGTTGGAGGGCCTCCCATAACCCATCATGACAGACAGAGGGGTTGGAGAGGCCTCCCAGACCCCAACATAACAGACAGATGGGTTGGAGGGGCCTCCCAGACCTCATCAAGACAGACAGAGGGGTTGGAGGGACCTCCCAGACCCCATCATGACAGACAGAGGGGTTGGAGGGGCCTCCCTGACCCCCTCATGACAGACACATGGGTTGAAGGGGCCTCCCAGACCCCATCAAGACAGACAGAGAGTGGAGGTTGGAGGGGCTTCCCAAACCCCATCAAGACAGACAGAGGGGTTGGAGGGGCCTCCCAGACCCCATCAAGACAGACAGAGGGGTTGGAGGGGCTTCCCAGACCCCATCATAACAGGCAGATGGGTTGGAGGGGCCTCCCAGACCCCATCAAGACAGTCAGAGGGGTTGGAGGGGCCTCCCAGACCCCATCATGACAGACAGAGGGGTTGGAGGGGCCTCCCAGACCCCATCATGACAGACAGAGGGGTTGGAGTGGCCTCCCAGACCCCATCATGACAGACACAGGGGTTGGAGGGGCCTCCCAGACCCCATCATAACAGACAGATGGGTTGGAGGGGCCTCACAGACCCCATCAAGACAGACAGAGAGGTTGGAAGGGCCTCCCAGACCCCATCATGACAGACAGAGGGGTTGGAGGGGCCTCCCAGACCCCATATTGACAGACAGAGGGGTTGGAGTGGCCTCCCAGACCCCATCATGACAGACAGAGGGGTTGGAGGGGCCTCCCAGACCCCATCATGACAGACAGAGGGGTTGGAGGGGCCCCCCAGACCCCATCATGACAGACAGAGGGGTTGGAGGGGCTTCCCAGACCCCATCATGACAGACAGAGGGGTTGGAGGGGCCTCCCAGACCCCATCATAACAGACAGATGGGTTGGAGGGGCCTCACAGACCCCATCAAGACAGACAGAGAGGTTGGAGTGGCCTCCCAGACCCCATCATGACAGACAAAGGGGTTGGAGGGGCCTCCCAGAACCCATCATAACAGACAGATGGGTTGGAGGGGCCTCACAGACCCCATCAAGACAGACAGAGAGGTTGGAGGGGCCTCCCAGACCCCATCATGACAGACAGAGGGGTTGGAGGGGCCTCCCAGACACCATCATGGCAGACAGAGGGGTTGGAGTGGCCTCCCAGACCCCATCATGACAGACAGAGGGGTTGGAGGGGCCTCCCAGACCCCATCATGACAGACAGAGGGGTTGGAGGGGCCCCCCAGACCCCATCATGACAGACAGAGGGGTTGGAGGGGCTTCCCAGACCCCATCATAACAAACAGATGGGTTGGAGGGGCCTCCCAGACCTCATCAAGACAGACAGAGGGGTTGGAGGGACCTCCCAGACCCCATCATGACAGACAGAGGGGTTGGAGGGGCCTCCCTGACCCCATGATGACAGACACATGGGTTGAAGGGGTCTCCCAGACCCCATCAAGACAGACAGAGAGTGGAGGTTGGAGGGGCTTCCCAAACCCCATCAAGACAGACAGAGGGTGGAGGTTGGAGGGGCCTCCCAGACCCCATCAAGACAGACAGAGGGGTTGGAGGGCTTCCCAGACCCCATCATGACAGACAGAGGGGTTGGAGGGGCCTCCCAGGCCTCATCATGACAGACAGAGGGGTTGGAGGGGCCTCCCAGACCCCAGCATGACAGACAGAGGGGTTGGAGAGGCCTCCCAGACCCCATCAAGACAGACAGAGGGGTTGGAGGTTGGAGGGGCCTCCCAGACCCCATCAAGACAGACAGAGGGTGGAGGTTGGAGGGGCCTCCCAGACCCCATCAAGACAGACAGAGGGGTTGGAGGGGCTTCCCAGACCCCATCATAATAGGCAGATGGGTTGGAGGGGCCTCCCAGACCCCATCAAGACAGACAGAGGGGTTGGAGGGGCCTCCCAGACCCCATCATGACAGACAGAGGGGTTGGAGTGGCCTCCCAGACCCCATCATGACAGACAGAGGGGTTGGAGGGGCCTCCCAGAACCCATCATAACAGACAGATGGGTTGGAGGGGCCTCACAGACCCCATCAAGACAGACAGAGAGGTTGGAGGGGCCTCCCAGACCCCATCATGACAGACAGAGGGGTTGGAGGGGCCTCCCAGACCCCATATTGACAGACAGAGGGGTTGGAGTGGCCTCACAGACCCCATCAAGACAGACAGAGAGGTTGGAGGGGCCTCCCAGACCCCATCATGACAGACAGAGGGGTTGGAGGGGCCTCCCAGACCCCATATTGACAGACAGAGGGGTTGGAGGGGCTTCCCAGACCCCATCATAACAGACAGATGGGTTGGAGGGGCCTCCCAGACCTCATCAAGACAGACAGAGGGGTTGGAGGGACCTCCCAGACCCCATCATGACAGACAGAGGGGTTGGAGGGGCCTCCCTGACCCCATGATGACAGACACATGGGTTGAAGGGGCCTCCCAGACCCCATCAAGACAGACAGAGAGTGGAGGTTGGAGGGACCTCCCAGACCCCATCATGACAGACAGAGGGGTTGGAGGGGCCTCCCTGACCCCATGATGACAGACACATGGGTTGAAGGGGCCTCCCAGACCCCATCAAGACAGACAGAGAGTGGAGGTTGGAGGGGCTTCCCAAACCCCATCAAGACAGACAGAGGGTGGAGGTTGGAGGGGCCTCCCAAACCCCATCAAGACAGACAGAGGGGTTGGGGGGCTTCCCAGACCCCATCATGACAAACAGAGGGGTTGGAGGGGCCTCCCAGGCCTCATCATGACAGACAGAGGGGTTGGAGGGGCCTCCCAGACCCCAGCATGACAGACAGAGGGGTTGGAGGGGCCTCCCAGACCCCATCAAGACAGACAGAGAGTGGAGGTTGGAGGGGTCTCCCAGACCCCATCAAGACAGACAGAGGGTGGAGGTTGGAGGGGCCACCCAGACCCCATCAAGACAGACAGAGGGGTTGGAGGGGCCTCCCAGACCCCATCATGACAGACAGAGGGGTTGGAGGGGCCCCCCAGACCCCATCATGACAGACAGAGGGGTTGGAGGGGCCTCCCAGACCCCATCATGACAGACAGAGGGGTTGGAGGGGCCTCCCAGACCCCATCATGACAGACAGAGGGGTTGGAGGGGCCTCCCAGAACCCATCATGACAGACAGAGGGGTTGGAGAGGCCTCCCAGACCTCATCATGACAGACAGATTGGTTGGAGGGGCCTCCCAGACCCCATCATGACAGACAGAGGGTGGAGGGGCCTCCCAGACCCCATCATGACAGACAGAGAGGTTGGAGGGGCCACCCAGACCCCATCATGACAGACAGAGGGTGGAGGGGCCTCCAAGGCCCCATCATGACAGGCAGAGGGGTTGGAGGGTCCTCCCAGACCCCATCATGACAGACAGAGAGGTTGGAGGGGCCTCCCAGACCCCATCATGACAGACAGAGGGGTTGGAGGGTCCTCCCAGACCCCATCATGACAGACAGAGGGTGGAGGGGCCTCCCAGGCCCCATCATGACAGGCAGAGGGGTTGGAGGGTCCTCCCAGACCCCATCATGACAGACAGAGGGGTTGGAGGGAACTCCCAGACCCCATCATCACAGACAGAGGGGTTGGAGGGGCCTCCCAGACCCCATCATGACAGACAGAGAGGTTGGAGGGGCCTCCCAGACCCCATCATGACAGACAGAGGGGTTGGAGGGCCTCCCATAACCCATCATGACAGACAGAGGGGTTGGAGAGGCCTCCCAGACCCCATCATAACAGACAGATGGGTTGGAGGGGCCTCACAGACCGCATCAAGACAGACAGAGGGGTTGGAGGGGCCTCCCAGACCCCATCATGACAGACAGAGGGGTTGGAGGGGCCTCCCAGACCCCATCATGACAGACAGAGTGGTTGGAGGTCCTCCCATAACACATCATGACAGACAGAGGGGTTGGAGAGGCCTCCCAGACCCCATCATAACAGACAGATGGGTTGGAGGGGCCTCCCAGACCTCATCAAGACAGACAGAGGGGTTGGAGGGACCTCCCAGACCCCATCATGACAGACAGAGGGGTTAGAGGGGCCTCCCTGACCCCATGATGACAGACACATGGGTTGAAGGGGCCTCCCAGACCCCATCAAGACAGACAGAGAGTGGAGGTTGGTGGGGCTTCCCAAACCCCATCAAGACAGACAGAGGGTGGAGGTTGGAGGGGCCTCCCAGACCCCATCAAGACAGACAGGGGGGTTGGAGGGGCTTCCCAGACCCCATCATGACAGACAGAGGGGTTGGAGGGGCCTCCCAGGCCTCATCATGACAAACAGAGGGGTTGGAGGGGCCTCCCAGACCCCAGCATGACAGACAGAGGGGTTGGAGGGGCCTCCCAGACCCCATCATGACAGACAGAGGGGTTGGAGGGTCCTCCCAGACCCAATCATGACAGACAGAGGGTGGAGGGGCCTCCCAGGCCCAATCATGACAGACAGAGGGGTTGGAGGGAACTCCCAGACCCCATCATGACAGACAGAGGGGTTGGAGGGGCCTCCCAGACCCCATCAAGACAGACAGAGAGTGGAGGTTGGAGGGGCCTCCCAGACCCCATCAAGACAGACAGAGGGTGGAGGTTGGAGGGGCCACCCAGACCCCATCAAGACAGACAGAGGGGTTGGAGGGGCTTCCCAGACCCCATCATAATAGGCAGATGGGTTGGAGGGGCCTCATAGACCCCATCAAGACAGACAGAGGGGTTGGAGGGGCCTCCCAGACCCCATCATGACAGACAGAGGGGTTGGAGGGGCCTCCCAGACCCCATCATGACAGACAGAGGGGTTGGAGGGGCCTCCCAGACCCCATCATGACAGACAGAGGGGTTGGAGGGGCCTCCCAGAACCCATCATGACAGACAGAGGGGTTGGAGAGGCCTCCCAGACCTCATCATGACAGACAGATTGGTTGGAGGGGCCTCCCAGACCCCATCATGACAGACAGAGGGGTTGGAGGGGCCTCCCAGATCCCATCATGACAGACAGAGGGTGGAGGGGCCTCCCAGACCCCATCATGACAGACAGAGTGGTTGGAGGGCCTCCCATAACACATCATGACAGACAGAGGGGTTGGAGAGGCCTCCCAGACCCCATCATAACAGACAGATGGGTTGGAGGGGCCTCCCAGACCTCATCAAGACAGACAGAGGGGTTGGAGGGACCTCCCAGACCCCATCATGACAGACAGAGGGGTTAGAGGGGCCTCCCTGACCCCATGATGACAGACACATGGGTTGAAGGGGCCTCCCAGACCCCATCAAGACAGACAGAGAGTGGAGGTTGGTGGGGCTTCCCAAACCCCATCAAGACAGACAGAGGGTGGAGGTTGGAGGGGCCTCCCAGACCCCATCAAGACAGACAGAGGGGTTGGAGGGGCTTCCCAGACCCCATCATGACAGACAGAGGGGTTGGAGGGGCCTCCCAGGCCTCATCATGACAGACAGAGGGGTTGGAGGGGCCTCCCAGACCCCAGCATGACAGACAGAGGGGTTGGAGGGGCCTCCCAGACCCCATCATGACAGACAGAGGGGTTGGAGGGTCCTCCCAGACCCCATCATGACAGACAGAGGGTGGAGGGGCCTCCCAGGCCCAATCATGACAGACAGAGGGGTTGGAGGGAACTCCCAGACCCCATCATGACAGACAGAGGGGTTGGAGGGGCCTCCCAGACCCCATCAAGACAGACAGAGAGTGGAGGTTGGAGGGGCCTCCCAGACCCCATCAAGACAGACAGAGGGTGGAGGTTGGAGGGGCCACCCAGACCCCATCAAGACAGACAGAGGGGTTGGAGGGGCTTCCCAGACCCCATCATAATAGGCAGATGGGTTGGAGGGGCCTCATAGACCCCATCAAGACAGACAGAGGGGTTGGAGGGGCCTCCCAGACCCCATCATGACAGACAGAGGGGTTGGAGGGGCCTCCCAGACCCCATCATGACAGACAGAGGGGTTGGAGGGGCCTCCCAGACCCCATCATGACAGACAGAGGGGTTGGAGGGGCCTCCCAGAACCCATCATGACAGACAGAGGGGTTGGAGAGGCCTCCCAGACCTCATCATGACAGACAGATTGGTTGGAGGGGCCTCCCAGACCCCATCATGACAGACAGAGGGGTTGGAGGGGCCTCCCATATCCCATCCTGACAGACAGAGGGTTGAGGGGCCTCCCAGACCCCATCATGACAGACAGAGTGGTTGGAGGGCCTCCCATAACACATCATGACAGACAGAGGGGTTGGAGAGGCCTCCCAGACCCCATCATAACAGACAGATGGGTTGGAGGGGCCTCCCAGACCTCATCAAGACAGACAGAGGGGTTGGAGGGACCTCCCAGACCCCATCATGACAGACAGAGGGGTTAGAGGGGCCTCCCTGACCCCATGATGACAGACACATGGGTTGAAGGGGCCTCCCAGACCCCATCAAGACAGACAGAGAGTGGAGGTTGGTGGGGCTTCCCAAACCCCATCAAGACAGACAGAGGGTGGAGGTTGGAGGGGCCTCCCAGACCCCATCAAGACAGACAGAGGGGTTGGAGGGGCTTCCCAGACCCCATCATGACAGACAGAGGGGTTGGAGGGGCCTCCCAGGCCTCATCATGACAGACAGAGGGGTTGGAGGGGCCTCCCAGACCCCAGCATGACAGACAGAGGGGTTGGAGGGGCCTCCCAGACCCCATCATGACAGACAGAGGGGTTGGAGGGTCCTCCCAGACCCCATCATGACAGACAGAGGGTGGAGGGGCCTCCCAGGCCCAATCATGACAGACAGAGGGGTTGGAGGGAACTCCCAGACCCCATCATGACAGACAGAGGGGTTGGAGGGGCCTCCCAGACCCCATCAAGACAGACAGAGAGTGGAGGTTGGAGGGGCCTCCGAGACCCCATCAAGACAGACAGAGGGTGGAGGTTGGAGGGGCCACCCAGACCCCATCAAGACAGACAGAGGGGTTGGAGGGGCTTCCCAGACCCCATCATAATAGGCAGATGGGTTGGAGGGGCCTCATAGACCCCATCAAGACAGACAGAGGGGTTGGAGGGGCCTCCCAGACCCCATCATGACAGACAGAGGGGTTGGAGGGGCCTCCCAGACCCCATCATGACAGACAGAGGGGTTGGAGGGGCCTCCCAGACCCCATCATGACAGACAGAGGGGTTGGAGGGGCCTCCCAGAACCCATCATGACAGACAGAGGGGTTGGAGAGGCCTCCCAGACCTCATCATGACAGACAGATTGGTTGGAGGGGCCTCCCAGACCCCATCATTACAGACAGAGGGGTTGGAGGGGCCTCCCAGATCCCATCATGACAGACAGAGGGTGGAGGGGCCTCCCAGACCCCATCATGACAGACAGAGAGGTTGGAGGGGCCACCCAGACCCCATCATGACAGACAGAGGGTGGAGGGGCCTCCCAGGCCCCATCATGACAGGCAGAGGGGTTGGAGGGTCCTCCCAGACCTCATCATGACAGACAGATTGGTTGGAGGGGCCTCCCAGACCCCATCATGACAGACAGAGGGGTTGGAGGGGCCTCCCAGATCCCATCATGACAGACAGAGGGTGGAGGGGCCTCCCAGACCCCATCATGACAGACAGAGAGGTTGGAGGGGCCACCCAGACCCCATCATGACAGACAGAGGGTGGAGGGGCCTCCCAGACCCCATCATGACAGGCAGAGGGGTTGGAGGGTCCTCCCAGACCCCATCATGACAGACAGAGGGGTTGGAGGGAATTCCCAGACCCCATCATCACAGACAGAGGGGTAGGAGGGGCCTCCCAGACCCCATCATGACAGACAGAGAGGTTGGAGGGGCCTCCCAGACCCCATCATGACAGACAGAGGGGTTGGAGGGCCTCCCATAACCCATCATGACAGACAGAGGGGTTGGAGAGGCCTCCCAGACCCCATCATAACAGACAGATGGGTTGGAGGGGCCTCACAGACCGCATCAAGACAGACAGAGGGGTTGGAGGGGCCTCCCAGACCCCATCATGACAGACAGAGGGGTTGGAGGGGCCTCCCAGACCCCATCATGACAGACAGAGTGGTTGGAGGGCCTCCCATAACACATCATGACAGACAGAGGGGTTGGAGAGGCCTCCCAGACCCCATCATAACAGACAGATGGGTTGGAGGGGCCTCCCAGACCTCATCAAGACAGACAGAGGGGTTGGAGGGACCTCCCAGACCCCATCATGACAGACAGAGGGGTTAGAGGGGCCTCCCTGACCCCATGATGACAGACACATGGGTTGAAGGGGCCTCCCAGACCCCATCAAGACAGACAGAGAGTGGAGGTTGGTGGGGCTTCCCAAACCCCATCAAGACAGACAGAGGGTGGAGGTTGGAGGGGCCTCCCAGACACCATCAAGACAGACAGAGGGGTTGGAGGGGCTTCCCAGACCCCATCATGACAGACAGAGGGGTTGGAGGGGCCTCCCAGGCCTCATCATGACAGACAGAGGGGTTGGAGGGGCCTCCCAGACCCCAGCATGACAGACAGAGGGGTTGGAGGGGCCTCCCAGACCCCATCATGACAGACAGAGGGGTTGGAGGGGCCTCCCAGACCCCATCATGACAGACAGAGGGGTTGGAGGGGCCTCCCAGACCCCATCATGACAGACAGAGGGGTTGGAGG
>NC_048583.1:64421180-64493680 GCF_013265735.2 Oncorhynchus mykiss
ATCATGACAGACAGAGGGGTTGGAGGGGCCTCCCAGTTCTCATCATGACAGACAGAGGGGTTGGAGGGGCCTCCCAGACCCCAGCATGACAGACAGAGGGGTTTGAGGGGCCTCCCAGACCCCATCATGACAGACAGAGGGGTTGGAGGGGCGTCCCAGACCCCATCATGACAGACAGAGGGGTTGGAGTGGCCTCCCAGACCCCGTCATTACAGACAGAGGGGTTGGAGGGGCCTCCCATACCCCATCATAACAGACAGATGGGTTGGAGGGGCCTCCCAGACCCCATCATGACAGACAGAGGGGTTGGAGTGGCCTCCCAGACCCCATTATGACAGACAGATGGGTTGATGGTGCCTCCCAGACCCCATCATGACAGACAGAGGGGTTGGAGGGGCCTCCCAGACCCCATCATGACAGACAGAGGGGTTGGAGAGGCCTCCCAGACCCCATCATGACAGACAGATGGGTTGATGGTGCCTCCCAGACCCCATCATGACAGACAGAGGGGTTGGATGGGCCTCCCAGACCCCATCATGACAGACAGAGGGGTTGGAGGGGCCTCCCAGACCCCATCATGACAGGCAGAGGGGGAGGTTGCAGGGGCCTCCCAGACCCCATCATGACAGACAGATGGGTTGATGGTGCCTCCCAGACCCCATCATGACAGACAGAGGGGTTGGAGGGGCCTCCCAGACCCCATCATGACAGACAGAGGGGTTGGAGTGGCCACCCAGACCCCATCATGACAGACAGAGGGGTTGGAGGGGCCTCCCAGACCCCATCATGACAGACAGAGGGGTTGGAGGGGCCTCCCAGGCCTCATCATGACAGACAGAGGGGTTGGAGGGGCCTCCCAGACCCCATCATGACAGGCAGAGGGGGAGGTTGCAGGGGCCTCCCAGACCCCATCATGACAGACAGATGGGTTGATGGTGCCTCCCAGACCCCATCATGACAGACAGAGGGGTTGGAGGGGCCTCCCAGACCCCATCATGACAGACAGAGGGGTTGGAGTGGCCACCCAGACCCCATCATGACAGACAGAGGGGTTGGAGGGGCCTCCCAGACCCCATCATGACAGACAGAGGGGTTGGAGGGGCCTCCCAGGCCTCATCATGACAGACAGAGGGGTTGGAGGGGCCTCCCAGACCCCAGCATGACAGACAGAGGGGTTGGAGGGGCCTCCCAGACCCCATCATGACAGACAGAGGGGTTGGAGAGGCCCCCAAGACCCCATCATGACAGACAGATGGGTTGATGGTGCCTCCCAGACCCCATCATGACAGACAGAGGGGTTGGAGGGGCCTCCCAGACCCCATCATGACAGACAGAGGGGTTGGAGGGGCCTCCCAGACCCCATCATGACAGACAGAGGGGGTTGGAGGGGCCACCCAGACCCCATCATGACAGACAGAGGGATTGGAGGGGCCTCCCAGACCCCATCATGAAAGACAGAGGGGTTGGAGGGGCCTCCCAGACCCCATCATAACAGACAGATGGGTTGGAGGGGCCTCACAGACCACATCAAGACAGACAGGGGGTTGGAGGGGCACCCCAGACCCCATCATGACAGACAGAGGGGTTGGAGGGGCCTCCCAGGTCTCATCATGACAGACAGATGGGTTGGAGGGGCCCCCCAGACCCCAGCATGACAGACAGAGGGGTTGGAGGGGCCTCCCAGACCCCATCAAGACAGACAGAGGGTGGAGGTTGGAGGGGCTTCCCAAACCTCATCAAGACAGACAGAGGGTGGAGGTTGGAGTGGCCTCCAAGACCCCATCATGACAGACAGAGGGGTTGCAGGGGCCCCCCAGACCCCATCAAGACAGACAGAGGGGTTGGAGGGGCCTCCCAGACCCCATCATGACAGACAGAGGTGTTGGAGGGGCCTCCCAGACCCCATCATGACAGACAAAGGGGTTGGAGGGGCCTCCCAGACCCCATCATAACAGACAGATGGGTTGGAGGGGCCTCAAAGACCACATCAAGACAGACAGAGGGGTTGGAGGGACCTCCGAGACCCCATCATGACAGACAGAGGGGTTGGAGGGTCCTCCCAGACCCCATCATGACAGACAGAGGGGTTGGAGTGGCCTCCCAGACCCCATCATGACAGACAGCGGGTTTGGAGGGGCCTCCCAGACCCCATCATGACAGACAGAGGGGTTGGAGGGGCACCCCAGACCCCATCATGACAGACAGATGGGTTGGAGGGGCCTCCCAGACCCCATCATGACAGACAGGGGGGTTGGAGGGGCCTCCCAGACCCCATCATGACAGACAGAGGGGTTGGAGGGGCCTCCCAGACCCCATCATGACAGACAGAGGGGGTGGAGGGGCACCCCAGACCCCATCATGACAGACAGAGGGGTTGGAGGGGCACACCAGTGCCCATCATGACAGACAGAGGGGTTGGAGGGGCCTCCCAGACCCCATCATGACAGACAGAGGGGTTGGAAGGGCACCCCAGACCCCATCATGACAGACAGAGGGGTTGGAGGGGCCTCCCAGTTCTCATCATGACAGACAGAGGGGTTGGAGGGGCCTCCCAGACCCCAGCATGACAGACAGAGGGGTTGGAGGGGCCTCCCAGACCCCATCATGACAGACAGAGGGGTTGGAGAGGCCTCCCAGACCCCATCATGACAGACAGATGGGTTGATGGTGCCTGCCAGACCCCATCATGACAGACAGAGGGGTTGTAGGGGCCTCCCAGACCCCATCATGACAGACAGAGGGGTTGGAGAGGCCTCCCAGACCCCATCATGACAGACAGAGGGGTTGATGGTGCCTCCCAGACCCCATCATGACAGACAGATGGGTTGGAGGGGCCTCCCAGACCCCATCATGACAGACAGGGGGGTTGGAGGGGCCTCCCAGACCCCATCATGACAGACAGAGGGGTTGGAGGGGCCTCCCAGACCCCATCATGACAGACAGAGGGGGTGGAGGGGCCAACCAGACCCCATCATGACAGACAGAGGGGTTGGAGGGGCACACCAGTGCCCATCATGACAGACAGAGGGGTTGGAGGGGCCACCCAGACCCCATCATGACAGACAGAGGGGTTGGAAGGGCACCCCAGACCCCATCATGACAGACAGAGGGGTTGGAGGGGCCTCCCAGTTCTCATCATGACAGACAGAGGGGTTGGAGGGGCCTCCCAGACCCCAGCATGACAGACAGAGGGGTTTGAGGGGCCTCCCAGACCCCATCATGACAGACAGAGGGGTTGGAGGGGCCTCCCAGACCCCATCATGACAGACAGAGTGGTTGGAGTGGCCTCCCAGACCCCATCATTACAGACAGAGGGGTTGGAGGGGCCTCCCAGACCCCATCATAACAGACAGATGGGTTGGAGGGGCCTCCCAGACCCCATCATGACAGACAGAGGGTTGGAGGGGCCTCCCAGACCCCATCATGACAGACAGATGGGTTGATGGTGCCTCCCAGACCCCATCATGACAGACAGAGGGGTTGGAGGGGCCTCCCAGACCCCATCATGACAGACAGAGGGGTTGGAGGGGCCTCCCAGACCCCATCATGACAGACAGAGGGGTTGGAGGGGCCTCCCAGACCCCATCATGACAGACAGAGGGGTTGGAGGGGCCATCCAGACCCCATCAAGACAGACAGATGGTGGAGGTTGGAGGGGCTTCCCAAACCTCATCAAGACAGACAGAGGGGTTGGAGGGGCCCCCCAGACCCCATCATGACAGACAGAGGGGTTGGAGAGGCCTCCCAGACCCCATCATGACAGACAGATGGGTTGATGGTGCCTCCCAGACCCCATCATGACAGACAGAGGGGTTGGAGGGGCCTCCCAGACCCCATCATGACAGACAGAGGGGTTGGAGTGGCCTCCCAGATCCCATCATGACAGACAGAGGGGTTGGAGGGGCCTCCCAGACCCCATCATGACAGACAGAGGGGTTGGAGGGGCACCCCAGACCCCATCATGACAGACAGAGGGGTTGGAGGGGCCTCCCAGACCCCAGCATGACAGACAGAGGGGTTGGAGGGGCCTCCCAGACCCCATCATGACAGACAGAGGGGTTGGAGGGGCCTCCCAGACCCCTTCATGACAGACAGAGGGGTTGGAATGGCCTCCCAGACCCCAGCATGACAGACAGAGGGGTTTGAGGGGCCTCCCAGACCCCATCATGACAGACAGAGGGGTTGGAGGGGCCTCCCAGACCCCATCATGACAGACAGAGGGGTTGGAGTGGCCTCCCAGACCCCATCATTACAGACAGAGGGGTTGGAGGGGCCTCCCAGACCCCATCATAACAGACAGATGGGTTGGAGGGAACTCCCAGACCCCATCATGACAGACAGAGGGGTTGGAGTGGCCTCCCAGACCCCATCATGACAGACAGATGGGTTGATGGTGCCTCCCAGACCCAATCATGACAGACAGAGGGGTTGGAGGGGCCTCCCAGACCCCATCATGACAGACAGAGGGGTTGGAGGGGCCTCCCAGACCCCATCATGACAGACAGAGGGGTTGGAGGGGCGTCCCAGACCCCATCATGACAGACAGAGGGGTTGGAGGGGCCTCCCAGACCCCATTATGACAGGCAGAGGGGGAGGTTGCAGGGGCCTCCCAGACCCCATCATGACAGACAGAGAGGTTGGAGGGGACTCCCAGACCCCATCATGACAGACAGAGGGGTTGGAGGGGCCTCCCAGACCCCATCATGACAGACAGTGGGGTTGGAGGGCCTCCCAGACCCCATCATGACAGACAGAGGGGTTGGAGGGGCCTCCCAGACCCCATCATGACAGACAGAGGGGTTGGAAGGGCACCCCAGACCCCATCATGACAGACAGAGGGGTTGGAGGGGCCTCCCAGGCCTCATCATGACAGACAGAGGGGTTGGAGGGGCCTCCCAGACCCCAGCATGACAGACAGAGGGGTTGGAGGGGCTTCCCAGACCCCAGCATGACAGACAGAGGGGTTGGAGGGGCCACCCAGACCCCATCAAGACAGACAGAGGGTGGAGGTTGGAGGGGCTTCCCAAACCTCATCAAGACAGACAGAGGGGTTGGAGGGGCCCCCCAGACCCCATCATGACAGACAGAGGGGTTGGAGAGGCCTCCCAGACCCCATCATGACAGACAGATGGGTTGATGGTGCCTCCCAGACCCCATCATGACAGACAGAGGGGTTGGAGGGGCCTCCCAGACCCCATCATGACAGACAGAGGGGTTGGAGTGGCCTCCCAGACCCCATCATGACAGACAGAGGGGTTGGAGGGGCCTCCCAGACCCCATCATGACAAACAGAGGGGTTGGAGGGGCACCCCAGACCCCATCATGACAGACAGAGGGGTTGGAGGGGCCTCCTAGGCCTCATCATGACAGACAGAGGGGTTGGAGGGGCCTCCCAGACCCCAGCATGACAGACAGAGGGGTTGGAGGGGCCTCCCAGACCCCATCATGACAGACAGAGGGGTTGGAGGGGCCTCCCAGACCCCTTCATGACAGACAGAGGGGTTGGAGTGGCCTCCCAGACCCCATCATTACAGACAGAGGGGTTGGAGGGGCCTCCCAGACCCCATCATAACAGACAGATGGGTTGGAGGGGCCTCCCAGACCCCATCATGACAGACAGAGGGGTTGGAGTGGCCTCCCAGACCCCATCATTACAGACAGAGGGGTTGGAGGGGCCTCCCAGACCCCATCATAACAGACAGATGGGTTGGAGGGGCCTCCCAGACCCCATCATGACAGACAGAGGGGTTGGAAGGGCACCCCAGACCCCATCATGACAGACAGAGGGGTTGGAGGGGCTTCCCAGTTCTCATCATGACAGACAGAGGGGTTGGAGGGGCCTCCCAGACCCCAGCATGACAGACAGAGGGGTTGGAGGGGCCTCCCAGACCCCATTATGACAGGCAGAGGGGGAGGTTGCAGGGGCCTCCCAGACCCCATCATGACAGACAGAGGGGTTGGAGGGGCCTCCCAGACCCCATCATGACAGACAGAGGGGTTGGAGAGGCCTCCCAGACCCCATCATGACAGACAGATGGGTTGATGGTGCCTCCCAGACCCCATCATGACAGACAGAGGGGTTGGAGGGGCCTCCCAGACCCCATCATGACAGACAGAGGGGTTGGAGAGGTCTCCCAGACCCCATCATGACAGACAGAGGGGTTGATGGTGCCTCCCAGACCCCATCATGACAGACAGAGGGGTTGGAGGGGCCTCCCAGACCCCATCATGACAGACAGAGGGGGTGGAGGGGCCACCCAGACCCCATCATGACAGACAGAGGGGTTGGAGGGGCCTCCCAGTTCTCATCATGACAGACAGAGGGGTTGGAGGGGCCTCCCAGACCCCAGCATGACAGACAGAGGGGTTTGAGGGGCCTCCCAGACCCCATCATGACAGACAGAGGGGTTGGAGGGGCGTCCCAGACCCCATCATGACAGACAGAGGGGTTGGAGTGGCCTCCCAGACCCCATCATGACAGACAGAGGGGTTGGAGGGGCCTCCCAGACCCCATCATGACAGACAGAGGGGGTGGAGGGGCCACCCAGACCCCCTCATGACAGACAGAGGGGTTGGAGGGGCCTCCCAGACCCCATCATGACAGACAGAGGGGTTGGAGGGGCCTCCCAGACCCCAGCATGACAGACAGAGGGGTTTGAGGGGCCTCCCAGACCCCATCATGACAGACAGAGGGGTTGGAGGGGCGTCCCAGACCCCATCATGACAGACAGAGGGGTTGGAGGGGCCTCCCAGACCCCATCATGACAGACAGAGGGGTTGGAGGGGCCTCCCAGACCCCATCATGACAGACAGAGGGGGTGGAGGGGCCACCCAGACCCCATCATGACAGACAGAGGGGTTGGAGGGGCACACCGGACCCCATCATGACAGACAGAGGGGTTGGAGGGGCCTCCCAGACCCCATCATGACAAACAGAGGGGTTGGAATGGCACCCCAGACCCCATCATGACAGACAGAGGGGTTGGAGGGGCCTCCCAGTTCTCATCATGACAGACAGAGGGGTTGGAGGGGCCTCCCAGACCCCAGCATGACAGACAGAGGGGTTTGAGGGGCCTCCCAGACCCCATCATGACAAACAGAGGGGTTGGAGGGGCGTCCCAGACCCCATCATGACAGACAGAGGGGTTGGAGTGGCCTCCCAGACCCCGTCATTACAGACAGAGGGGTTGGAGGGGCCTCCCATACCCCATCATAACAGACAGATGGGTTGGAGGGGCCTCCCAGACCCCATCATGACAGACAGAGGGGTTGGAGTGGCCTCCCAGACCCCATTATGACAGACAGATGGGTTGATGGTGCCTCCCAGACCCCATCATGACAGACAGAGGGGTTGGAGGGGCCTCCCAGACCCCATCATGACAGACAGAGGGGTTGGAGAGGCCTCCCAGACCCCATCATGACAGACAGATGGGTTGATGGTGCCTCCCAGACCCCATCATGACAGACAGAGGGGTTGGAGGGGCCTCCCAGACCCCATCATGACAGACAGAGGGGTTGGAGGGGCCTCCCAGACCCCATCATGACAGGCAGAGGGGGAGGTTGCAGGGGCCTCCCAGACCCCATCATGACAGACAGATGGGTTGATGGTGCCTCCCAGACCCCATCATGACAGACAGAAGGGTTGGAGAGGCCTCCCAGACCCCATCATGACAGACAGATGGGTTGATGGTGCCTCCCAGACCCCATCATGACAGACAGAGGGTTTGGAGGGGCCTCCCAGACCCCATCATGACAGACAGAGGGGTTGGAGAGGCCTCCCAGACCCCATCATGACAGACAGAGGGGTTGATGGTGCCTCCCAGACCCCATCATGACAGACAAATGGGTTGGAGGGGCCTCCGAGACCCCATCATGACAGACAGAGGGGTTGGAGGGGCCTCCCAGACCCCATCATGACAGACAGAGGGGTTGGAGGGGCCTCCCAGACCCCATCATGACAGACAGAGGGGGTGGAGGGGCCACCCAGACCCCATCATGACAGACAGAGGGGTTGGAGGGGCACACCGGACCCCATCATGACAGACAGAGGGGTTGGAGGGGCCTCCCAGACCCCATCATGACAGACAGAGGGGTTGGAAGGGCACCCCAGACCCCATCATGACAGACAGAGGGGTTGGAGGGGCCTCCCAGTTCTCATCATGACAGACAGAGGGGTTGGAGGGGCCTCCCAGACCCCAGCATGACAGACAGAGGGGGTTGAGGGGCCTCCCAGACCCCATCATGACAGACAGAGGGGTTGGAGGGGCGTCCCAGACCCCATCATGACAGACAGAGGGGTTGGAGTGGCCTCCCAGACCCCGTCATTACAGACAGAGGGGTTGGAGGGGCCTCCCATACCCAATCATAACAGACAGATGGGTTGGAGGGGCCTCCCAGACCCCATCATGACAGACAGAGGGGTTGGAGTGGCCTCCCAGACCCCATTATGACAGACAGATGGGTTGATGGTGCCTCCCAGACCCCATCATGACAGACAGAGGGGTTGGAGGGGCCTCCCAGACCCCATCATGACAGACAGAGGGGTTGGAGAGGCCTCCCAGACCCCATCATGACAGACAGATGGGTTGATGGTGCCTCCCAGACCCCATCATGACAGACAGAGGGGTTGGAGGGGCCTCCCAGACCCCATCATGACAGACAGAGGGGTTGGAGGGGCCTCCCAGACCCCATCATGACAGGCAGAGGGGAGGTTGCAGGGGCCTCCCAGACCCCATCATGACAGACAGATGGGTTGATGGTGCCTCCCAGACCCCATCATGACAGACAGAGGGGTTGGAGGGGCGTCCCAGACCCCATCATGACAGACAGAGGGGTTGGAGGGGCCTCCCAGACCCCATCATGACAGACAGAGGGGTTGGAGGGGCCTCCCAGACCCCATCATGACAGACAGAGGGGGTGGAGGGGCCACCCAGACCCCATCATGACAGACAGAGGGGTTGGAGGGGCACACCGGACCCCATCATGACAAACAGAGGGGTTGGAATGGCACCCCAGACCCCATCATGACAGACAGAGGGGTTGGAGGGGCCTCCCAGTTCTCATCATGACAGACAGAGGGGTTGGAGGGGCCTCCCAGACCCCAGCATGACAGACAGAGGGGTTTGAGGGGCCTCCCAGACCCCATCATGACAAACAGAGGGGTTGGAGGGGCGTCCCAGACCCCATCATGACAGACAGAGGGGTTGGAGTGGCCTCCCAGACCCCGTCATTACAGACAGAGGGGTTGGAGGGGCCTCCCATACCCCATCATAACAGACAGATGGGTTGGAGGGGCCTCCCAGACCCCATCATGACAGACAGAGGGGTTGGAGTGGCCTCCCAGACCCCATTATGACAGACAGATGGGTTGATGGTGCCTCCCAGACCCCATCATGACAGACAGAGGGGTTGGAGGGGCCTCCCAGACCCCATCATGACAGACAGAGGGGTTGGAGAGGCCTCCCAGACCCCATCATGACAGACAGATGGGTTGATGGTGCCTCCCAGACCCCATCATGACAGACAGAGGGGTTGGAGGGGCCTCCCAGACCCCATCATGACAGACAGAGGGGTTGGAGGGGCCTCCCAGACCCCATCATGACAGGCAGAGGGGGAGGTTGCAGGGGCCTCCCAGACCCCATCATGACAGACAGATGGGTTGATGGTGCCTCCCAGACCCCATCATGACAGACAGAAGGGTTGGAGAGGCCTCCCAGACCCCATCATGACAGACAGATGGGTTGATGGTGCCTCCCAGACCCCATCATGACAGACAGAGGGTTTGGAGGGGCCTCCCAGACCCCATCATGACAGACAGAGGGGTTGGAGAGGCCTCCCAGACCCCATCATGACAGACAGAGGGGTTGATGGTGCCTCCCAGACCCCATCATGACAGACAAATGGGTTGGAGGGGCCTCCGAGACCCCATCATGACAGACAGAGGGGTTGGAGGGGCCTCCCAGACCCCATCATGACAGACAGAGGGGTTGGAGGGGCCTCCCAGACCCCATCATGACAGACAGAGGGGGTGGAGGGGCCACCCAGACCCCATCATGACAGACAGAGGGGTTGGAGGGGCACACCGGACCCCATCATGACAGACAGAGGGGTTGGAGGGGCCTCCCAGACCCCATCATGACAGACAGAGGGGTTGGAAGGGCACCCCAGACCCCATCATGACAGACAGAGGGGTTGGAGGGGCCTCCCAGTTCTCATCATGACAGACAGAGGGGTTGGAGGGGCCTCCCAGACCCCAGCATGACAGACAGAGGGGGTTGAGGGGCCTCCCAGACCCCATCATGACAGACAGAGGGGTTGGAGGGGCGTCCCAGACCCCATCATGACAGACAGAGGGGTTGGAGTGGCCTCCCAGACCCCGTCATTACAGACAGAGGGGTTGGAGGGGCCTCCCATACCCAATCATAACAGACAGATGGGTTGGAGGGGCCTCCCAGACCCCATCATGACAGACAGAGGGGTTGGAGTGGCCTCCCAGACCCCATTATGACAGACAGATGGGTTGATGGTGCCTCCCAGACCCCATCATGACAGACAGAGGGGTTGGAGGGGCCTCCCAGACCCCATCATGACAGACAGAGGGGTTGGAGAGGCCTCCCAGACCCCATCATGACAGACAGATGGGTTGATGGTGCCTCCCAGACCCCATCATGACAGACAGAGGGGTTGGAGGGGCCTCCCAGACCCCATCATGACAGACAGAGGGGTTGGAGGGGCCTCCCAGACCCCATCATGACAGGCAGAGGGGAGGTTGCAGGGGCCTCCCAGACCCCATCATGACAGACAGATGGGTTGATGGTGCCTCCCAGACCCCATCATGACAGACAGAGGGGTTGGAGGGGCCTCCCAGACCCCATCATGACAGACAGAGGGGTTGGAGTGGCCACCCAGACCCCATCATGACAGACAGAGGGGTTGGAGGGGCCTCCCAGACCCCATCATGACAGACAGAGGGGTTGGAGGGGCCTCCCAGGCCTCATCATGACAGACAGAGGGGTTGGAGGGGCCTCCCAGACCCCAGCATGACAGACAGAGGGGTTGGAGGGGCCTCCCAGACCCCATCATGACAGACAGAGGGGTTGGAGAGGCCCCCAAGACCCCATCATGACAGACAGATGGGTTGATGGTGCCTCCCAGACCCCATCATGACAGACAGAGGGGTTGGAGGGGCCTCCCAGACCCCATCATGACAGACAGAGGGGTTGGAGAGGCCTCCCAGACCCCATCATGACACACAGAGGGGTTGATGGTGCCACCCAGACCCCATCATGACAGACAGAGGGGTTGGAGGGGCCTCCCAGACCCCATCATGACAGACAGAGGGGTTGGAGGGGCCTCCCAGACCCCATCATGACAGACAGAGGGGTTGGAGGGGCCTCCCAGACCCCATCATGACAGACAGAGGGGGTGGAGGGGCCACCCAGACCCCATTATGACAGACAGAGGGGTTGGAGGGGCCTCCCAGACCCCATCATGACAGACAGAGGGATTGGAGGGGCCTCCCAGACCCCATCATGAAAGACAGAGGGGTTGGAGGGGCCTCCCAGACCCCATCATAACAGACAGATGGGTTGGAGGGGCCTCACAGACCACATCAAGACAGACAGGGGGTTGGAGGGGCACCCCAGACCCCATCATGACAGACAGAGGGGTTGGAGGGGCCTCCCAGGTCTCATCATGACAGACAGAGGGGTTGGAGGGGCCCCCCAGACCCCAGCATGACAGACAGAGGGGTTGGAGGGGCCTCCCAGACCCCATCAAGACAGACAGAGGGTGGAGGTTGGAGGGGCTTCCCAAACCTCATCAAGACAGACAGAGGGTGGAGGTTGGAGTGGCCTCCAAGACCCCATCATGACAGACAGAGGGGTTGCAGGGGCCCCCCAGACCCCATCAAGACAGACAGAGGGGTTGGAGGGGCCTCCCAGACCCCATCATGACAGACAGAGGGGTTGGAGGGGCCTCCCTGACCCCATCATGACAGACAAAGGGGTTGGAGGGGCCTCCCAGACCCCATCATAACAGACAGATGGGTTGGAGGGGCCTCACAGACCACATCAAGACAGACAGAGGGGTTGGAGGGACCTCCGAGACCCCATCATGACAGACAGAGGGGTTGGAGGGTCCTCCCAGACCCCATCATGACAGACAGAGGGGTTGGAGTGGCCTCCCAGACCCCATCATGACAGACAGCGGGTTTGGAGGGGCCTCCCAGACCCCATCATGACAGACAGAGGGGTTGGAGGGGCACCCCAGACCCCATCATGACAGACAGAGGGGTTGGAGGGGCCTCCCAGGCCTCATCATGACAGACAGAGGGGTTGGAGGGGCCTCCCAGACCCCATCAAGACAGACAGAGGGTGGAGTTTGGAGGGGCTTCCCAAACCTCATCAAGACAGGCAGAGGGTGCAGGTTGGAGTGGCCTCCCAGACCCCATCATGACAGACAGAGGGGTTGGAGGGGCCTCCCAGGCCTCATCATGACAGACAGAGGGGTTGGAGGGGCCTCACAGACCTAATCAAGACAGACAGAGGGGTTGGAGGGGCCTCCCAGACCCCATCATGACAGACAGAGGGGTTGGAGTGGCCTCCCAGACCCCATCATTACAGACAGGGGGGTTGGAGGGGCCTCCCAGACCCCATCATGACAGACAGAGGGGTTGGAGTGGCCTCCCAGACCCCATCATGACAGACAGAGGGGTTGGAGGGGCCTCCCAGACCCCATCATGACAGACAGAGGGGTTGGAGGGGCACCCCAGACCCCATCATGACAGACAGAGGGGTTGGAGGGGCCTCCCAGACCCCAGCATGACAGACAGAGGGGTTGGAGGGGCTACCCAGACCCCATCAAGACAGACAGAGGGTGGAGGTTGGAGGGGCTTCCCAAACCTCATCAAGACAGACAGAGGGGTTGGAGAGACCCCCCAGACCCCATCATGACAGACAGATGGGTTGATGGTGCCTCTCAGACCCCATCATGACAGATAGAGGGGTTGGAGGGGCCTCCCAGACCCCATCATGACAGACAGAGTTTGGAGTGGCCTCCCAGACCCCATCATAACAGACAGATGGGTTGGAGGGGCCTCCCAGATCCCATCATGACAGACAGAGGGGTTGCAGGGGCCTCCAGACCCCATCATGACAGACAGAGGGGTTGGAGGGGCTTCCCAGACCCCATCATAACAGACAGATGGGTTGGAGGGGCCTCCCAGACCTCATCAAGACAGACAGAGGGGTTGGAGGGGCCATCCAGACCCCATCATGACAGACAGAGGGGTAGGAGGGGCTTCCCAGACCCCATCATAACAAGCAGATGGGTTGGAGGGGCCTCCCAGACCCCATCAAGACAGACAGAGGGGTTGGAGGGGCCTCCCAGACCCCATCATGACAGACAGAGGGGTTGGAGGGGCCTCCCAGACCCCATCATGACAGACAAAGGGGTTGGAGGGGCCTCCCAGACCCCATCATAACAGACAGATGGGTTGGAGGGGCCTCACAGACCACATCAAGACAGACAGAGGGGTTGGAGGGACCTCCGAGACCCCATCATGACAGACAGAGGGGTTGGAGGGTCCTCCCAGACCCCATCATGACAGACAGAGGGGTTGGAGTGGCCTCCCAGACCCCATCATTACAGACAGGGGGGTTGGAGGGGCCTCCCAGACCCCATCATAACAGACAGATGGGTTGGAGGGGCCTCCCAGACCCCATCATGACAGACAGAGGGGTTGGAGTGGCCTCCCAGACCCCATCATGACAGACAGAGGGGTTGGAGGGGCCTCCCAGACCCCATCATGACAGACAGAGGGGTTGGAGGGGCCTCACAGACCCCATCATGATAGACAGAGGGGTTGGAGGGGCTACCCAGACCCCATCAAGACAGACAGAGGGTGGAGGTTGGAGGGGCTTCCCAAACCTCATCAAGACAGACAGAGGGGTTGGAGAGACCCCCCAGACCCCATCATGACAGACAGATGGGTTGATGGTGCCTCTCAGACACCATCATGACAGATAGAGGGGTTGGAGGGGCCTCCCAGACCCCATCATGACAGACAGAGTTTGGAGTGGCCTCCCAGACCCCATCATAACAGACAGATGGGTTGGAGGGGCCTCCCAGATCCCATCATGACAGACAGAGGGGTTGCAGGGGCCTCCAGACCCCATCATGACAGACAGAGGGGTTGGAGGGCCTCCCAGACCCCATCATAACAGACAGATGGGTTGGAGGGGCCTCCCAGACCTCATCAAGACAGACAGAGGGGTTGGAGGGGCCATCCAGACCCCATCATGACAGACAGAGAGGTAGGAGGGGCTTCCCAGACCCCATCATAACAGGCAGATGGGTTGGAGGGGCCTCCCAGACCCCATCAAGACAGACAGATGGGTTGGAGGGGCCTCCCAGACCCCATCATGACAGACAGAGGGGTTGGAGGGGCCTCCCAGACCCCATCATGACAGACAAAGGGGTTGGAGGGGCCTCCCAGACCCCATCATAACAGACAGATGGGTTGGAGGGGCCTCACAGACCACATCAAGACAGACAGAGGGGTTGGAGGGACCTCCGAGACCCCATCATGACAGACAGAGGGGTTGGAGGGTCCTCCCAGACCCCATCATGACAGACAGAGGGGTTGGAGTGGCCTCCCAGACCCCATCATGACAGACAGCGGGTTTGGAGGGGCCTCCCAGACCCCATCATGACAGACAGAGGGGTTGGAGGGGCACCCCAGACCCCATCATGACAGACAGAGGGGTTGGAGGGGCCTCCCAGGCCTCATCATGACAGACAGAGGGGTTGGAGGGGCCTCCCAGACCCCAACAAGACAGACAGAGGGTGGAGTTTGGAGGGGCTTCCCAAACCTCATCAAGACAGGCAGAGGGTGCAGGTTGGAGTGGCCTCCCAGACCCCATCATGACAGACAAAAGGGTTGGAGTGGCCTCACAGACCTAATCAAGACAGACAGAGGGGTTGGAGGGGCTTCCCAAACCTCATCAAGACAGACAGAGGGTGCAGGTTGGAGTGAACTCCCAGACCCCATCATGACAGACAGAAGGGTTGGAGTGGCCTCACAGACCAAATCAAGACAGACAGAGGGGTTGGAGTGGCCTCACAGACCTAATCAAGACAGACAGAGGGGTTGGAGGGGCCTCCCAGACCCCATCATGACAGACAGAGGGGTTGGAGGGGCCTCCCAGACCCCATCATGACAGACAGAGGGGTTGGAGTGGCCTCACAGACCTAATCAAGACAGACAGAGGGGTTGGAGGGGCCTCCCAGACCCCATCATGACAGACAGAGGGGTTGGAGGGGCCTCCCAGACCCCATCATGCCAGACAGAGGGGTTTGAGGGGCCTCCCAGACCCCATCATGACAGACAGAGGGGTTGGAGGGGCCTCCCAGACCCTGTCATGACAGGCAGAGGGGTTGGAGGGGCCTCCCAGACCCCATCATGACAGACAGAGGGTGGAGGTTGGAGGGGCCTCCCAGACCCCATCATGACAGACAGAGGGTGGAGGTTGGAGGGGCCTCCCAGACCCCATCATGACAGACAGAGGGGTTGGAGGGGCCTCCCAGACCCTGTCATGATAGGCAGAGGGGTTGGAGGGGCCTCCCAGACCCCATCATGACAGACAGAGGGTGGAGGTTTGACGGGCCTCCCAGACCCCATCATGACAGACAGAGGGTGGAGGTTGGAGGGGCCTCCCAGACCCCATCAAGACAGACAGAGGGGTTGGAGGGGCTTCCCAAACCTCATCATGACAGACAGAGGGGTTGGAGGGGCCTCCCAGACCCCATCATGACAGACAGAGGGGTTGGAGGGGCCTCCCAGACCCCATCATGACAGACAGAGGGGTTTGAGTGGCCTCCCAGACCCCATCATTACAGACAGAGGGGTTGGAGGGGCCTCCCAGACCCCATCATGATAGACAGAGGGTTTGGAGGGGCCTCCCAGACCCCAGCATGACAGACAGAGGGGTTGGAGGGGCTACCCAGACCCCATCAAGACAGACAGAGGGTGGAGGTTGGAGGGGCTTCCCAAACCTCATCAAGACAGACAGAGGGGTTGGAGAGACCCCCCAGACCCCATCATGACAGACAGATGGGTTGATGGTGCCTCTCAGACCCCATCATGACAGATAGAGGGGTTGGAGTGGCCTCCCAGACCCCATCATAACAGACAGATGGGTTGGAGGGGCCTCCCAGACCCCATCATGACAGACAGAGGGGTTGCAGGGGCCTCCAGACCCCATCATGACAGACAGAGGGGTTGGAGGGGCTTCCCAGACCCCATCATAACAGACAGATGGGTTGGAGGGGCCTCCCAGACCTCATCAAGACAGACAGAGGGGTTGGAGGGGCCATCCAGACCCCATCATGACAGACAGAGGGGTAGGAGGGGCTTCCCAGACCCCATCATAACAGGCAGATGGGTTGGAGGGGCCTCCCAGACCCCATCAAGACAGACAGAGGGGTTGGAGGGGCCTCCCAGACCCCATCATGACAGACAGAGGGGTTGGAAGGGCCTCCCAGACCCCATCATGACAGACAAAGGGGTTGGAGGGGCCTCCCAGACCCCATCATAACAGACAGATGGGTTGGAGGGGCCTCACAGACCACATCAAGACAGACAGAGGGGTTGGAGGGACCTCCGAGACCCCATCATGACAGACAGAGGGGTTGGAGGGTCCTCCCAGACCCCATCATGACAGACAGAGGGGTTGGAGTGGCCTCCCAGACCCCATCATGACAGACAGCGGGTTTGGAGGGGCCTCCCAGACCCCATCATGACAGACAGAGGGGTTGGAGGGGCACCCCAGACCCCATCATGACAGACAGAGGGGTTGGAGGGGCCTCCCAGGCCTCATCATGACAGACAGAGGGGTTGGAGGGGCCTCCCAGACCCCATCAAGACAGACAGAGGGTGGAGTTTGGAGGGGCTTCCCAAACCTCATCAAGACAGGCAGAGGGTGCAGGTTGGAGTGGCCTCCCAGACCCCATCATGACAGACAAAAGGGTTGGAGTGGCCTCACAGACCTAATCAAGACAGACAGAGGGGTTGGAGGGGCTTCCCAAACCTCATCAAGACAGACAGAGGGTGCAGGTTGGAGTGAACTCCCAGACCCCATCATGACAGACAGAAGGGTTGGAGTGGCCTCACAGACCTAATCAAGACAGACAGAGGGGTTGGAGAGGCCTCCCAGACCCCATCATGACAGACAGAGGGGTTGGAGGGGCCTCCCAGACCCCATCATGACAGACAGAGGGGTTGGAGTGGCCTCACAGACCTAATCAAGACAGACAGAGGGGTTGGAGGGGCCTCCCAGACCCCATCATGACAGACAGAGGGGTTGGAGGGGCCTCCCAGACCCCATCATGCCAGACAGAGGGGTTGGAGGGGCCCCCAGACCCCATCATGACAGACGGAGGGGTTGGAGGGGCCTCCCAGACCCTGTCATGACAGGCTGAGGGGTTGGAGGGGCCTCCCAGACCCCATCATGACAGACAGAGGGGTTGGAGGGGCCTCCCAGACCCCATCATGACAGACAGAGGGGTTGGAGGGGCCTCCCAGACCCCATCATGACAGACAGAGGGGTTGGAGTGGCCTCCCAGACCCCATCATTACAGACAGAGGGGTTGGAGGGGCCTCCCAGACCCCATCATGACAGACAGAGGGGTTGGAGGGGCCTCCCAGACCCCATCATGATAGACAGAGGGGTTGGAGGGGCCTCCCAGACCCCAGCATGACAGACAGAGGGGTTGGAGGGGCTACCCAGACCCCATCAAGACAGACAGAGGGTGGAGGTTGGAGGGGCTTCCCAAACCTCATCAAGACAGACAGAGGGGTTGGAGAGACCCCCCAGACCCCATCATGACAGACAGATGGGTTGATGGTGCCTCTCAGACCCCATCATGACAGATAGAGGGGTTGGAGTGGCCTCCCAGACCCCATCATAACAGACAGATGGGTTGGAGGGGCCTCCCAGACCCCATCATGACAGACAGAGGGGTTGCAGGGGCCTCCAGACCCCATCATGACAGACAGAGGGGTTGGAGGGGCTTCCCAGACCCCATCATAACAGACAGATGGGTTGGAGGGGCCTCCCAGACCTCATCAAGACAGACAGAGGGGTTGGAGGGGCCATCCAGACCCCATCATGACAGACAGAGGGGTAGGAGGGGCTTCCCAGACCCCATCATAACAGGCAGATGGGTTGGAGGGGCCTCCCAGACCCCATCAAGACAGACAGAGGGGTTGGAGGGGCCTCCCAGACCCCATCATGACAGACAGAGGGGTAGGAGGGGCCTCCCAGACCCCATCATAACAGACAGATGGGTTGGAGGGGCCTCACAGACCACATCAAGACAGACAGAGGGGTTGGAGGGGCTTCCCAAACCTCATCAAGACAGACAGAGTGTGCAGGTTGGAGTGAACTTCCAGACCCCATCATGACAGACAGAAGGGTTGGAGTGGCCTCACAGACCTAATCAAGACAGAAAGAGGGGTTGGAGTGGCCTCACAGACCTAATCAAGACAGACAGAGGGGTTGGAAGGGCCTCCCAGACCCCATCATGACAGACAGAGGGGTTGGAGGGGCCTCCCAGACCCCATCATGACAGACAGAAGGGTTGGAGTGGCCTCACAGACCTAATCAAGACAGACAGAGGGGTTGGAGAGGCCTCCCAGACCCCATCATGACAGACAGAGGGGTTGGAGGGGCCTCCCAGACCCCATCATGACAGACAGAGGGGTTGGAGTGGCCTCACAGACCTAATCAAGACAGACAGAGGGGTTGGAGGGGCCTCCCAGACCCCATCATGACAGACAGAGGGGTTGGAGGGGCCTCCCAGACCCCATCATGCCAGACAGAGGGGTTGGAGGGGCCCCCAGACCCCATCATGACAGACGGAGGGGTTGGAGGGGCCTCCCAGACCCTGTCATGACAGGCTGAGGGGTTGGAGGGGCCTCCCAGACCCCATCATGACAGACAGAGGGGTTGGAGGGGCCTCCCAGACCCCATCATGACAGACAGAGGGGTTGGAGGGGCCTCCCAGACCCCATCATGACAGACAGAGGGGTTGGAGTGGCCTCCCAGACCCCATCATTACAGACAGAGGGGTTGGAGGGGCCTCCCAGACCCCATCATGACAGACAGAGGGGTTGGAGGGGCCTCCCAGACCCCATCATGATAGACAGAGGGGTTGGAGGGGCCTCCCAGACCCCAGCATGACAGACAGAGGGGTTGGAGGGGCTACCCAGACCCCATCAAGACAGACAGAGGGTGGAGGTTGGAGGGGCTTCCCAAACCTCATCAAGACAGACAGAGGGGTTGGAGAGACCCCCCAGACCCCATCATGACAGACAGATGGGTTGATGGTGCCTCTCAGACCCCATCATGACAGATAGAGGGGTTGGAGTGGCCTCCCAGACCCCATCATAACAGACAGATGGGTTGGAGGGGCCTCCCAGACCCCATCATGACAGACAGAGGGGTTGCAGGGGCCTCCAGACCCCATCATGACAGACAGAGGGGTTGGAGGGGCTTCCCAGACCCCATCATAACAGACAGATGGGTTGGAGGGGCCTCCCAGACCTCATCAAGACAGACAGAGGGGTTGGAGGGGCCATCCAGACCCCATCATGACAGACAGAGGGGTAGGAGGGGCTTCCCAGACCCCATCATAACAGGCAGATGGGTTGGAGGGGCCTCCCAGACCCCATCAAGACAGACAGAGGGGTTGGAGGGGCCTCCCAGACCCCATCATGACAGACAGAGGGGTAGGAGGGGCCTCCCAGACCCCATCATAACAGACAGATGGGTTGGAGGGGCCTCACAGACCACATCAAGACAGACAGAGGGGTTGGAGGGGCTTCCCAAACCTCATCAAGACAGACAGAGTGTGCAGGTTGGAGTGAACTTCCAGACCCCATCATGACAGACAGAAGGGTTGGAGTGGCCTCACAGACCTAATCAAGACAGAAAGAGGGGTTGGAGTGGCCTCACAGACCTAATCAAGACAGACAGAGGGGTTGGAAGGGCCTCCCAGACCCCATCATGACAGACAGAGGGGTTGGAGGGGCCTCCCAGACCCCATCATGACAGACAGAGGGGTTGGAGTGGCCTCACAGACCTAATCAAGACAGACAGAGGGGTTGGAGGGGCCTCCCAGACCCCATCATGACAGACAGAGGGGTTGGAGGGGCCTCCCAGACCCCATCATGCCAGACAGAGGGGTTGGAGGGGCCCCCAGACCCCATCATGACAGACGGAGGGGTTGGAGGGGCCTCCCAGACCCTGTCATGACAGGCAGAGGGGTTGGAGGGGCCTCCCAGACCCCATCATGACAGACAGAGGGGTTGGAGGGGCCTCCCAGACCCCATCATGACAGACAGAGTTTGGAGTGGCCTCCCAGACCCCATCATAACAGACAGATGGGTTGGAGGGGCCTCCCAGACCCCATCATGACAGACAGAGGGGTTGCAGGGGCCTCCAGACCCCATCATGACAGACAGAGGGGTTGGAGGGGCTTCCCAGACCCCATCATAACAGACAGATGGGTTGGAGGGGCCTCCCAGACCTCATCAAGACAGACAGAGGGGTTGGAGGGGCCATCCAGACCCCATCATGACAGACAGAGGGGTAGGAGGGGCTTCGCAGACCCCATCATAACAGGCAGATGGGTTGGAGGGGCCTCCCAGACCCCATCAAGACAGACAGAGGGGTTGGAGGGGCCTCCCAGACCCCAACATGACAGACAGAGGGGTTGGAGGGGCCTCCCAGACCCCATCATGACAGACAAAGGGGTTGGAGGGGCCTCCCAGGCCCCATCATAACAAACAGATGGGTTGGAGGGGCCTCACAGACCACATCAAGACAGACAGAGGGGTTGGAGGGACCTCCAAGACCCCATCATGACAGACAGAGGGGTTTGAGGGTCCTCCCAGACCCCATCATGACAGACAGAGGGGTTGGAGTGGCCTCCCAGACCCCATCATGACAGACAGCGGGTTTGGAGGGGCCTCCCAGACCCCATCATGACAGACAGAGGGGTTGGAGGGGCACCCCAGACCCCATCATGACAGACAGAGGGGTTGGAGGGGCCTCCCAGGCCTCATCATGACAGACAGAGGGGTTGGAGGGGCCTCCCAGACCCCATCAAGACAGACAGAGGGTGGAGTTTGGAGGGGCTTCCCAAACCTCATCAAGACAGGCAGAGGGTGCAGGTTGGAGTGGCCTCCCAGACCCCATCATGACAGACAAAAGGGTTGGAGTGGCCTCACAGACCTAATCAAGACAGACAGAGGGGTTGGAGGGGCTTCCCAAACCTCATCAAGACAGACAGAGGGTGCAGGTTGGAGTGGCCTCCCAGACCCCATCATGACAGACAGAAGGGTTGGAGTGGCCTCACAGACCTAATCAAGACAGACAGAGGGGTTGGAGTGGCCTCACATACCTAATCAAGACAGACAGAGGGGTTGGAGGGGCCTCCCAGACCCCATCATGACAGACAGAGGGGTTGGAGGGGCCTCCCAGACCCCATCATGACAGACAGAGGGGTTGGAGTGGCCTCACAGACCTAATCAAGACAGACAGAGGGGTTGGAGGGGCCTCCCAGACCCCATCATGACAGATAGAGGGGTTGGAGGGGCCTCCCAGACCCCATCATGCCAGACAGAGGGGTTGGAGGGGCCTCCCAGACCCCATCATGACAGACAGAGGGGTTGGAGGGGCCTCCCAGACCCTGTCATGACAGGCAGAGGGGTTGGAGGGGCCTCCCAGACCCCATCATGACAGACAGTGGGGTTGGAGGGGCCTCCCAGACCCTGTCATGACAGGCAGAGGGGTTGGAGGGGCCTCCCAGACCCCATCATGACAGACAGAGGGGTTGGAGTGGCCTCCCAGACCCCATCATTACAGACAGAGGGGTTGGAGGGGCCTCCCAGACCCCATCATGACAGACAGAGGGGTTGGAGGGGCCTCCCAGACCCCATCATGATAGACAGAGGGTTTGGAGGGGCCTCCCAGACCCCAGCATGACAGACAGAGGGGTTGGAGGGGCTACCCAGACCCCATCAAGACAGACAGAGGGTGGAGGTTGGAGGGGCTTCCCAAACCTCATCAAGACAGACAGAGGGGTTGGAGAGACCCCCCAGACCCCATCATGACAGACAGATGGGTTGATGGTGCCTCTCAGACCCCATCATGACAGATAGAGGGGTTGGAGTGGCCTCCCAGACCCCATCATAACAGACAGATGGGTTGGAGGGGCCTCCCAGACCCCATCATGACAGACAGAGGGGTTGCAGGGGCCTCCAGACCCCATCATGACAGACAGAGGGGTTGGAGGGGCTTCCCAGACCCCATCATAACAGACAGATGGGTTGGAGGGGCCTCCCAGACCTCATCAAGACAGACAGAGGGGTTGGAGGGGCCATCCAGACCCCATCATGACAGACAGAGGGGTAGGAGGGGCTTCCCAGACCCCATCATAACAGGCAGATGGGTTGGAGGGGCCTCCCAGACCCCATCAAGACAGACAGAGGGGTTGGAGGGGCCTCCCAGACCCCATCATGACAGACAGAGGGGTAGGAGGGGCCTCCCAGACCCCATCATAACAGACAGATGGGTTGGAGGGGCCTCACAGACCACATCAAGACAGACAGAGGGGTTGGAGGGACCTCCGAGACCCCATCATGACAGACAGAGGGGTTGGAGGGTCCTCCCAGACCCCATCATGACAGACAGAGGGGTTGGAGTGGCCTCCCAGACCCCATCATGACAGACAGCGGGTTTGGAGGGGCCTCCCAGACCCCATCATGACAGACAGAGGGGTTGGAGGGGCACCCCAGACCCCATCATGACAGACAGAGGGGTTGGAGGGGCCTCCCAGGCCTCATCATGACAGACAGAGGGGTTGGAGGGGCCTCCCAGACCCCATCAAGACAGACAGAGGGTGGAGTTTGGAGGGGCTTCCCAAACCTCATCAAGACAGGCAGAGGGTGCAGGTTGGAGTGGCCTCCCAGACCCCATCATGACAGACAAAAGGGTTGGAGTGGCCTCACAGACCTAATCAAGACAGACAGAGGGGTTGGAGGGGCTTCCCAAACCTCATCAAGACAGACAGAGGGTGCAGGTTGGAGTGAACTCCCAGACCCCATCATGACAGACAGAAGGGTTGGAGTGGCCTCACAGACCTAATCAAGACAGACAGAGGGGTTGGAGTGGCCTCACAGACCTAATCAAGACAGACAGAGGGGTTGGAGGGGCCTCCCAGACCCCATCATGACAGACAGAGGGGTTGGAGGGGCCTCCCAGACCCCATCATGACAGACAGAGGGGTTGGAGTGGCCTCACAGACCTAATCAAGACAGACAGAGGGGTTGGAGGGGCCTCCCAGACCCCATCATGACAGATAGAGGGGTTGGAGGGGCCTCCCAGACCCCATCATGCCAGACAGAGGGGTTGGAGGGGCCTCCCAGACCCCATCATGACAGACAGAGGGGTTGGAGGGGCCTCCCAGACCCTGTCATGACAGGCAGAGGGGTTGGAGGGGCCTCCCAGACCCCATCATGACAGACAGAGGGGTTGGAGGGGCCTCCCAGACCCTGTCATGACAGGCAGAGGGGTTGGAGGGGCCTCCCAGACCCCATCATGACAGACAGAGGGTGGAGGTTGGAGTGGCCTCCCAGACCCCATCATGACAGACAGAGGGTGGAGGTTGGAGGGGCCTTCCAGACCCCATCATGACAGACAGAGGGTGGAGGTTGGAGGGGCCTACCAGACCCCATCATGACAGACAGAGGGTGGAGGTTGGAGGGGCCTCCCAGACCCCATCATGACAGACAGAGGGTGGAGGTTGGAGGGGCCTCCCAGACCCCATCATGACAGACAGAGGGTGGAGGTTGGAGGGGCCTCCCAGACCCCGTCATGACAGACAGAGGGTGGAGTTTGGAGGGGCCTCCCAGACCCTATCATGACAGACAATGGGTGTGTCACATGCCAGAAGCCTCCCATCTGATGTCTACCGCATGGCAGCTCTGGCCGGGCCTGGCCCAATGCCTATCAGTGATGTGATTCTCTGCGTGTCGGGGCGTTTCCTGATCTCCTCACAGTGCAGGCTGTTTTTACAGTCGGATGAGGCTGTGGTCCACCCCTTCCAGGTGTTGCTCCTCACTCCCTCTAGTCATCTCTATGCTCCTCACTCTCTCTAGTCCTCACTCCCTCTAGTCATCTCTATGCTCCTCACTCCCTCTAGTCATCTCTAAGGTCCTCACTCTCTCTAGTCCATCTCTACGGTCCTCACTCCCACTAGTCATCTCTACGTTCCTCACTCCCACTAGTCCATCTCTACGGTCCTCACTGCCTATAGTCCATCTCTACGGTCCTCACTCCCACTAGTCATCTCTACGGTCCTCACTCCCTATAGTCCATCTCTACGGTCCTCACTCCCACTAGTCCATCTCTACGGTCCTCACTCCCTCTAGTACATCTCTACGGTCCTCACTCTCTCTAGTCCATCTCTCTACGGTCCTCACTCTCTCTAGTAATCTCTACGGTCCTCACTCTCTCTAGTAATCTCTACGGTCCTCACTCCCTCTAGTCCATGTCTATGGTCCTCACTCCCTCTAGTCATCTCTATGGTCCTCACTCTGTCTAGTCCATCTCTACGGTCCTCACTCCCACTAGTCATCTCTACGTTCCTCACTCCCACTACTCCATCTCTACGGTCCTCACTACCTATAGTCCATCTCTACGGTCCTCACTCCCACTATTCATCTCTACGGTCCTCACTCCCTATAGTCCATCTCTACGGTCCTCACTCCCACTAGTCCATCTCTACGGTCCTCACTCTCTCTAGTCCATCTCTCTACGGTCCTCACTCTCTCTAGTAATCTCTACGGTCCTCACTCCCTCTAGTCCATCTCTACTGTCCTCACTCCCAGTAGTCCATCTCTTCGGTCCTCACTCCCACTAGTCCATCTCTACGGTCCTCACTCCCTCTAGTCGGACCCCATCATGACAGACAGAGGGGTTGGAGTGGCCTCCCAGACCCCATCATGACAGACAGAAGGGTTGGAGTGGCCTCACAGACCTAATCAAGACAGACAGAGGGGTTGGAGTGGCCTCACAGACCTAATCAAGACAGACAGAGGGGTTGGAGGGGCCTCCCAGACCCCATCATGACAGACAGAGGGGTTGGAGGGGCCTCCCAGACCCCATCATGACAGACAGAGGGGTTGGAGTGGCCACACAGACCTAATCAAGACAGACAGAGGGGTTGGAGGGGCCTCCCAGACCCCATCATGACAGACAGAGGGGTTGGAGGGGCCTCCCAGACCCCATCATGCCAGACAGAGGGGTTGGAGGGGCCTCCCAGACCCCATCATGACAGACAGAGGGGTTGGAGTGGCCTCACAGACCTAATCAAGACAGACAGAGGGGTTGGAGGGGCCTCCCAGACCCCATCATGACAGACAGAGGGGTTGGAGGGGCCTCCCAGACCCCATCATGCCAGACAGAGGGGTTGGAGGGGCCCCCAGACCCCATCATGACAGACGGAGGGGTTGGAGGGGCCTCCCAGACCCTGTCATGACAGGCAGAGGGGTTGGAGGGGCCTCCCAGACCCCATCATGACAGACAGAGGGGTTGGAGGGGCCTCCCAGACCCCATCATGACAGACAGAGTTTGGAGTGGCCTCCCAGACCCCATCATAACAGACAGATGGGTTGGAGGGGCCTCCCAGACCCCATCATGACAGACAGAGGGGTTGGAGGGGCCATCCAGACCCCATCATGACAGACCTAGGGTGCAGGTTGGAGTGGCCTCCCAGACCCCATCATGACAGACAAAAGGGTTGGAGTGGCCTCACAGACCTAATCAAGACAGACAGAGGGGTTGGAGGGGCTTCCCAAACCTCATCAAGACAGACAGAGGGTGCAGGTTGGAGTGGCCTCCCAGACCCCATCATGACAGACAGAAGGGTTGGAGTGGCCTCACAGACCTAATCAAGACAGACAGAGGGGTTGGAGTGGCCTCACAGACCTAATCAAGACAGACAGAGGGGTTGGAGGGGCCTCCCAGACCCCATCATGACAGACAGAGGGGTTGGAGGGGCCTCCCAGACCCCATCATGACAGACAGAGGGGTTGGAGTGGCCACACAGACCTAATCAAGACAGACAGAGGGGTTGGAGGGGCCTCCCAGACCCCATCATGACAGACAGAGGGGTTGGAGGGGCCTCCCAGACCCCATCATGCCAGACAGAGGGGTTGGAGGGGCCTCCCAGACCCCATCATGACAGACAGAGGGGTTGGAGGGGCCTCCCAGACCCTGTCATGACAGGCAGAGGGGTTGGAGGGGCCTCCCAGACCCTGTCATGACAGGCAGAGGGGTTGGAGGGGCCTCCCAGACCCCATCATGACAGACAGAGGGTGGAGGTTGGAGGGGCCTCCCAGACCCCATCATGACAGACAGAGGGTGGAGGTTGGAGGGGCCTCCCAGACCCCATCATGACAGACAGAGGGTGGAGGTTGGAGGGGCCTACCAGACCCCATCATGACAGACAGAGGGTGGAGGTTGGAGGGGCCTCCCAGACCCCATCATGACAGACAGAGGGTGGAGGTTGGAGGGGCCTCCCAGACCCCGTCATGACAAACAGAGGGTGGAGTTTGGAGGGGCCTCCCAGACCCTATCATGACAGACAATGGGTGTGTCACATGCCAGAAGCCTCCCATCTGATGTCTACCGCATGGCAGCTCTGGCCTGGCCTGGCCCAATGCCTATCAGTGATGTGATTCTCTGCGTGTCGGGGCGTTTCCTGATCTCCTCACAGTGCAGGCTGTTTTTACAGTCGGATGAGGCTGTGGTCCACCCCTTCCAGGTGTTGCTCCTCACTCCCTCTAGTCATCTCTATGCTCCTCACTCTCTCTAGTCCTCACTCCCTCTAGTCATCTCTATGCTCCTCACTCCCTCTAGTCATCTCTAAGGTCCTCACTCTCTCTAGTCCATCTCTACGGTCCTCACTCCCTCTAGTCATCTCTATGCTCCTCACTCCCACTAGTCATCTCTATGCTCCTCACTCCCACTAGTCCATCTCTACGGTCCTCACTCCCTCTAGTACATCTCTACGGTCCTCACTCTCTCTAGTCCATCTCTCTACGGTCCTCACTCTCTCTAGTAATCTCTACGGTCCTCACTCTCTCTAGTAATCTCTACGGTCCTCACTCCCTCTAGTCCATGTCTATGGTCCTCACTCCCTCTAGTCATCTCTATGGTCCTCACTCTCTCTAGTCCATCTCTACGGTCCTCACTCCCACTAGTCATCTCTACGTTCCTCACTCCCACTAGTCCATCTCTACGGTCCTCACTGCCTATAGTCCATCTCTACGGTCCTCACTCCCACTATTCATCTCTACGGTCCTCACTCCCTATAGTCCATCTCTACGGTCCTCACTCTCTCTAGTCCATCTCTCTAAGGTCCTCACTCTCTCTAGTAATCTCTACGGTCCTCACTCCCTCTAGTCCATCTCTACTGTCCTCACTCCCAGTAGTCCATCTCTTCGGTCCTCACTCCCACTAGTCCATCTCTACGGTCCTCACTCCCTCTAGTCGGACCCCATCATGACAGACAGAGGGGTTGGAGTGGCCTCCCAGACCCAATCATTACAGACAGAGGGGTTGGAGGGGCCTCCCAGACCCCATCATGACAGACAGAGGGGTTGGAGGGGCCTCACAGACCCCATCATGACAGACAAAGGGGTTGGAGGGGCCTCCCAGACCCCATCATAACAGACAGATGGGTTGGAGGGTCCTCACAGACCACATCAAGACAGACAGAGGGGTTGGAGGGGCCTCCGAGACCCCATCATGACAGACAGAGGGGTTGGAGGGTCCTCCCAGACCCCATCATGACAGACAGAGGGGTTGGAGTGGCCTCCCGGACCCCATCATGCCAGACAGCGGGTTTGGAGGGGCCTCCCAGACCCCATCATGACAGACAGAGGGGTTGGAGGGGCACCCCAGACCCCATCATGACAGACAGAGGGGTTGGAGGGGCCTCCCAGGCCTCATCATGACAGACAGAGGGGTTGGAGGGGCCTCCCAGACCCCATCAAGACAGACAGAGGGTGGAGGTTGGAGGGGCTTCCCAAACCTCATCAAGACAGGCAGAGGGTGCAGGTTGGAGTGGCCTCCCAGACCCCATCATGACAGACAAAAGGGTTGGAGTGGCCTCACAGACCTAATCAAGACAGACAGAGGGGTTGGAGGGGCTTCCCAAACCTCATCAAGACAGACAGAGGGTGCAGGTTGGAGTGAACTCCCAGACCCCATCATGACAGACAGAAGGGTTGGAGTGGCCTCACAGACCTAATCAAGACAGACAGAGGGGTTGGAGTGGCCTCACAGTTCTAATCAAGACAGACAGAGGGGTTGGAGGGGCCTCCCAGACCCAATCATGACAGACAGAGGGGTTGGAGGGGCCTCCCAGACCCCATCATGACAGACAGAGGGGTTGGAGTGGCCGCACAGACCTAATCAAGACAGACAGAGGGGTTGGAGGGGCCTCCCAGACCCTGTCATGACAGGCAGAGGGGTTGGAGGGGCCTCCCAGACCCCATCATGACAGACAGAGGGTGGAGGTTGGAGGGGCCTACCAGACCCCATCATGACAGACAGAGGGTGGAGGTTGGAGGGGCCTCCCAGACCCCATCATGACAGACAGAGGGTGGAGGTTGGAGGGGCCTCCCAGACCCCGTCATGACAAACAGAGGGTGGAGTTTGGAGGGGCCTCCCAGACCCTATCATGACAGACAATGGGTGTGTCACATGCCAGAAGCCTCCCATCTGATGTCTACCGCATGGCAGCTCTGGCCTGGCCTGGCCCAATGCCTATCAGTGATGTGATTCTCTGCGTGTCGGGGCGTTTCCTGATCTCCTCACAGTGCAGGCTGTTTTTACAGTCGGATGAGGCTGTGGTCCACCCCTTCCAGGTGTTGCTCCTCACTCCCTCTAGTCATCTCTATGCTCCTCACTCTCTCTAGTCCTCACTCCCTCTAGTCATCTCTATGCTCCTCACTCCCTCTAGTCATCTCTAAGGTCCTCACTCTCTCTAGTCCATCTCTACGGTCCTCACTCCCACTAGTCCATCTCTACGGTCCTCACTCCCTCTAGTACATCTCTACGGTCCTCACTCTCTCTAGTCCATCTCTCTACGGTCCTCACTCTCTCTAGTAATCTCTACGGTCCTCACTCTCTCTAGTAATCTCTACGGTCCTCACTCCCTCTAGTCCATGTCTATGGTCCTCACTCCCTCTAGTCATCTCTATGGTCCTCACTCTCTCTAGTCCATCTCTACGGTCCTCACTCCCACTAGTCATCTCTACGTTCCTCACTCCCACTAGTCCATCTCTACGGTCCTCACTGCCTATAGTCCATCTCTACGGTCCTCACTCCCACTATTCATCTCTACGGTCCTCACTCCCTATAGTCCATCTCTACGGTCCTCACTCCCACTAGTCCATCTCTACGGTCCTCACTCTCTCTAGTCCATCTCTCTAAGGTCCTCACTCTCTCTAGTAATCTCTACGGTCCTCACTCCCTCTAGTCCATCTCTACTGTCCTCACTCCCAGTAGTCCATCTCTTCGGTCCTCACTCCCACTAGTCCATCTCTACGGTCCTCACTCCCTCTAGTCGGACCCCATCATGACAGACAGAGGGGTTGGAGTGGCCTCCCAGACCCAATCATTACAGACAGAGGGGTTGGAGGGGCCTCCCAGACCCCATCATGACAGACAGAGGGGTTGGAGGGGCCTCACAGACCCCATCATGACAGACAAAGGGGTTGGAGGGGCCTCCCAGACCCCATCATAACAGACAGATGGGTTGGAGGGGCCTCACAGACCACATCAAGACAGACAGAGGGGTTGGAGGGGCCTCCGAGACCCCATCATGACAGACAGAGGGGTTGGAGGGTCCTCCCAGACCCCATCATGACAGACAGAGGGGTTGGAGTGGCCTCCCAGACCCCATCATGCCAGACAGCGGGTTTGGAGGGGCCTCCCAGACCCCATCATGACAGACAGAGGGGTTGGAGGGGCACCCCAGACCCCATCATGACAGACAGAGGGGTTGGAGGGGCCTCCCAGGCCTCATCATGACAGACAGAGGGGTTGGAGGGGCCTCCCAGACCCCATCAAGACAGACAGAGGGTGGAGGTTGGAGGGGCTTCCCAAACCTCATCAAGACAGACAGAGGGTGCAGGTTGGAGTGGCCTCCCAGACCCCATCATGACAGACAGAAGGGTTGGAGTGGCCTCACAGACCTAATCAAGACAGACAGAGGGGTTGGAGGGGCTTCCCAAACCTCATCAAGACAGACAGAGGGTGCAGGTTGGAGTGAACTCCCAGACCCCATCATGACAGACAGAAGGGTTGGAGTGGCCTCACAGACCTAATCAAGACAGACAGAGGGGTTGGAGTGGCCTCACAGACCTAATCAAGACAGACAGAGGGGTTGGAGGGGCCTCCCAGACCCAATCATGACAGACAGAGGGGTTGGAGGGGCCTCCCAGACCCCATCATGACAGACAGAGGGGTTGGAGTGGCCGCACAGACCTAATCAAGACAGACAGAGGGGTTGGAGGGGCCTCCCAGACCCTGTCATGACAGGCAGAGGGGTTGGAGGGGCCTCCCAGACCCCATCATGACAGACAGAGGGTGGAGGTTGGAGGGGCCTACCAGACCCCATCATGACAGACAGAGGGTGGAGGTTGGAGGGGCCTCCCAGACCCCATCATGACAGACAGAGGGTGGAGGTTGGAGGGGCCTCCCAGACCCCGTCATGACAAACAGAGGGTGGAGTTTGGAGGGGCCTCCCAGACCCTATCATGACAGACAATGGGTGTGTCACATGCCAGAAGCCTCCCATCTGATGTCTACCGCATGGCAGCTCTGGCCGGGCCTGGCCCAATGCCTATCAGTGATGTGATTCTCTGCGTGTCGGGTCGTTTCCTGATCTCCTCACAGTGCAGGCTGTTTTTACAGTCGGATGAGGCTGTGGTCCACCCCTTCCAGGTGTTGCTCCTCACTCCCTCTAGTCATCTCTATGCTCCTCACTCTCTCTAGTCCTCACTCCCTCTAGTCATCTCTATGCTCCTCACTCCCTCTAGTCATCTCTAAGGTCCTCACTCCCACTAGTCCATCTCTACGGTCCTCACTCCCTCTAGTACATCTCTACGGTCCTCACTCTCTCTAGTCCATGTCTATGGTCCTCACTCCCTCTAGTCATCTCTATGGTCCTCACTCTCTCTAGTCCATCTCTACGGTCCTCACTCCCACTAGTCATCTCTACGTTCCTCACTCCCACTAGTCCATCTCTACGGTCCTCACTGCCTATAGTCCATCTCTACGGTCCTCACTCCCACTATTCATCTCTACGGTCCTCACTCCCTATAGTCCATCTCTACGGTCCTCACTCCCACTAGTCCATCTCTACGCTCCTCACTCTCTCTAGTCCATCTCTCTACGGTCCTCACTCTCTCTAGTAATCTCTACGGTCCTCACTCCCTCTAGTCCATCTCTACTGTCCTCACTCCCAGTAGTCCATCTCTTCGGTCCTCACTCCCACTAGTCCATCTCTACGGTCCTCACTCCCTCTAGTCGGACCCCATCATGACAGACAGAGGGGTTGGAGTGGCCTCCCAGACCCAATCATTACAGACAGAGGGGTTGGAGGGGCCTCCCAGACCCCATCATAACAGACAGATGGGTTGGAGGGGCCTCCCAGACCCCATCATGACAGACAGAGGGGTTGGAGGGGCCTCCCAGACCCCATCATGACAGACAAAGGGGTTGGAGTGGCCTCCCAGACCCCATCATTACAGACAGAGGGGTTGGAGGGGCCTCCCAGACCCCATCATAACAGACAGATGGGTTGGAGGGGCCTCCCAGACCCCATAATGACAGACAGAGGGGTTGGAGGGGCCTCACAGACCCCATCATGACAGACAAAGGGGTTGGAGGGGCCTCCCAGACCCCATCATAACAGACAGATGGGTTGGAGGGGCCTCACAGACCACATCAAGACAGACAGAGGGGTTGGAGGGGCCTCCGAGACCCCATCATGACAGACAGAGGGGTTGGAGGGTCCTCCCAGACCCCATCATGACAGACAGAGGGGTTGGAGTGGCCTGCCAGACCCCATCATGACAGACAGCGGGTTTGGAGGGGCCTCCCAGACCCCATCATGACAGACAGAGGGGTTGGAGGGGCACCCCAGACCCCATCATGACAGACAGAGGGGTTGGAGGGGCCTCCCAGGCCTCATCATGACAGACAGAGGGGTTGGAGGGGCCTCCCAGACCCCATCAAGACAGGCAGAGGGTGCAGGTTGGAGGGGCTTCCCAAACCTCATCAAGACAGGCAGAGGGTGCAGGTTGGAGTGGCCTCCCAGACCCCATCATGACAGACAAAAGGGTTGGAGTGGCCTCACAGACCTAATCAAGACAGACAGAGGGGTTGGAGGGGCTTCCCAAACCTCATCAAGACAGACAGAGGGTGCAGGTTGGAGTGAACTCCCAGACCCCATCATGACAGACAGAAGGGTTGGAGTGGCCTCACAGACCTAATCAAGACAGACAGAGGGGTTGGAGTGGCCTCACAGACCTAATCAAGACAGACAGAGGGGTTGGATGGGCCTCCCAGACCCCATCATGACAGACAGAGGGGTTGGAGGGGCCTCCCAGACCCCATCATGACAGACAGAGGGGTTGGAGTGGCCTCACAGACCTAATCAAGACAGACAGAGGGGTTGGAGGGGCCTCCCAGACCCCATCATGACAGACAGAGGGGTTGGAGGGGCCTCCCAGACCCCATCATGCCAGACAGAGGGGTTGGAGGGGCCTCCCAGACCCCATCATGACAGACAGAGGGGTTGGAGGGGCCTCCCAGACCCTGTCATGACAGGCAGAGGGGTTGGAGGGGCCTCCCAGACCCCATCATGACAGACAGAGGGGTTGGAGGGGCCTCCCAGACCCTGTCATGACAGGCAGAGGGGTTGGAGGGGCCTCCCAGACCCCATCATGACAGACAGAGGGTGGAGGTTGGAGGGGCCTCCCAGACCCCATCATGACAGACAGAGGGTGGAGGTTGGAGGGGCCTACCAGACCCCATCATGACAGACAGAGGGTGGAGGTTGGAGGGGCCTCCCAGACCCCGTCATGACAAACAGAGGGTGGAGTTTGGAGGGGCCTCCCAGACCCTATCATGACAGACAATGGGTGTGTCACATGCCAGAAGCCTCCCATCTGATGTCTACCGCATGGCAGCTCTGGCCGGGCCTGGCCCAATGCCTATCAGTGATGTGATTCTCTGCGTGTCGGGGCGTTTCCTGATCTCCTCACAGTGCAGGCTGTTTTTACAGTCGGATGAGGCTGTGGTCCACCCCTTCCAGGTGTTGCTCCTCACTCCCTCTAGTCATCTCTATGCTCCTCACTCTCTCTAGTCCTCACTCCCTCTAGTCATCTCTATGCTCCTCACTCCCTCTAGTCATCTCTAAGGTCCTCACTCTCTCTAGTCCATCTCTACGGTCCTCACTCCCACTAGTCATCTCTACGTTCCTCACTCCCACTAGTCCATCTCTACGGTCCTCACTCCCTATAGTCCATCTCTACGGTCCTCACTCCCACTAGTCATCTCTACGGTCCTCACTCCCTATAGTCCATCTCTACGGTCCTCACTCCCACTAGTCCATCTCTACGGTCCTCACTCCCTCTAGTACATCTCTACGGTCCTCACTCTCTCTAGTCCATCTCTCTACGGTCCTCACTCTCTCTAGTAATCTCTACGGTCCTCACTCTCTCTAGTAATCTCTACGGTCCTCACTCCCTCTAGTCCATGTCTATGGTCCTCACTCCCTCTAGTCATCTCTATGGTCCTCACTCTCTCTAGTCCATCTCTACGGTCCTCACTCCCACTAGTCATCTCTACGTTCCTCACTCCCACTACTCCATCTCTACGGTCCTCACTGCCTATAGTCCATCTCTACGGTCCTCACTCCCACTATTCATCTCTACGGTCCTCACTCCCTATAGTCCATCTCTACGGTCCTCACTCCCACTAGTCCATCTCTACGGTCCTCACTCTCTCTAGTCCATCTCTCTACGGTCCTCACTCTCTCTAGTAATCTCTACGGTCCTCACTCCCTCTAGTCCATCTCTACTGTCCTCACTCCCAGTAGTCCATCTCTTCGGTCCTCACTCCCACTAGTCCATCTCTACGGTCCTCACTCCCTCTAGTCGGACCCCATCATGACAGACAGAGGGGTTGGAGTGGCCTCCCAGACCCAATCATTACAGACAGAGGGGTTGGAGGGGCCTCCCAGACCCCATCATAACATACAGATGGGTTGGAGGGGCCTCCCAGACCCCATCATGACAGACAGAGGGGTTGGAGGGGCCTCCCAGACCCTGTCATGACAGGCAGAGGGGTTGGAGGGGCCTCCCAGACCCCATCATGACAGACAGAGGGGTTGGAGGGGCCTCCCAGACCCTGTCATGACAGGCAGAGGGGTTGGAGGGGCCTCCCAGACCCCATCATGACAGACAGAGGGTGGAGGTTGGAGGGGCCTCCCAGACCCCATCATGACAGACAGAGGGTGGAGGTTGGAGGGGCCTCCCAGACCCCATCATGACAGACAGAGGGTGGAGGTTGGAGGGGCCTACCAGACCCCATCATGACAGACAGAGGGTGGAGGTTGGAGGGGCCTCCCAGACCCCGTCATGACAAACAGAGGGTGGAGTTTGGAGGGGCCTCCCAGACCCTATCATGACAGACAATGGGTGTGTCACATGCCAGAAGCCTCCCATCTGATGTCTACCGCATGGCAGCTCTGGCCGGGCCTGGCCCAATGCCTATCAGTGATGTGATTCTCTGCGTGTCGGGGCGTTTCCTGATCTCCTCACAGTGCAGGCTGTTTTAACAGTCGGATGAGGCTGTGGTCCACCCCTTCCAGGTGTTGCTCCTCACTCCCTCTAGTCATCTCTATGCTCCTCACTCTCTCTAGTCCTCACTCCCTCTAGTCATCTCTATGCTCCTCACTCCCTCTAGTCATCTCTAAGATCCTCACTCTCTCTAGTCCATCTCTACGGTCCTCACTCCCACTAGTCATCTCTACGTTCCTCACTCCCACTAGTCCATCTCTACGGTCCTCACTGCCTATAGTCCATCTCTACGGTCCTCACTCCCACTAGTCATCTCTACGGTCCTCACTCCCTATAGTCCATCTCTACGGTCCTCACTCCCACTAGTCCATCTCTACGGTCCTCACTCCCTCTAGTACATCTCTACGGTCCTCACTCTCTCTAGTCCATCTCTCTACGGTCCTCACTCTCTCTAGTAATCTCTACGGTCCTCACTCTCTCTAGTAATCTCTACGGTCCTCACTCCCTCTAGTCCATGTCTATGGTCCTCACTCCTTCTAGTCATCTCTATGGTCCTCACTCTCTCTAGTCCATCTCTACGGTCCTCACTCCCACTAGTCATCTCTACGTTCTTCACTCCCACTAGTCCATCTCTACGGTCCTCACTGCCTATAGTTCATCTCTACGGTCCTCACTCCCACTATTCATCTCTACGGTCCTCACTCCCTATAGTCCATCTCTACGGTCCTCACTCCCACTAGTCCATCTCTACGGTCCTCACTCTCTCTAGTCCATCTCTCTACTGTCCTCACTCTCTCTAGTAATCTCTACGGTCCTCACTCCCTCTAGTCCATCTCTACTGTCCTCACTCCCAGTAGTCCATCTCTTCGGTCCTCACTCCCACTAGTCCATCTCTACGGTCCTCACTCCCTCTAGTCGGACCCCATCATGACAGACAGAGGGGTTGGAGTGGCCTCCCAGACCCAATCATTACAGACAGAGGGGTTGGAGGGGCCTCCCAGACCCCATCATAACATACAGATGGGTTGGAGGGGCCTCCCAGACCCCATCATGACAGACAGAGGGGTTGGAGGGGCCTCCCAGACCCCATCATGACAGACAGAGGGGTTGGAGTGGCCTCCCAGACCCCATCATTACAGACAGAGGGATTGGAGGGGCCTCCCAGACCCCATCATAACAGACAGATGGGTTGGAGGGGCCTCCCAGACCCCATCATGACAAACAGAGGGGTTGGAGTGGCCTCCCAGACCCCATCATGACAGACAGCGGGTTTGGAGGGGCCTCCCAGACCCCATCATGACAGACAGAGGGGTTGGAGGGGCACCCCAGACCCCATCATGACAGACAGAGGGGTTGGAGGGGCCTCCCAGACCCCATCAAGACAGGCAGAGGGTGCAGGTTGGAGGGGCTTCCCAAACCTCATCAAGACAGGCAGAGGGTGCAGGTTGGAGTGGCCTCCCAGACCCCATCATGACAGACAAAAGGGTTGGAGTGGCCTCACAGACCTAATCAAGACAGACAGAGGGGTTGGAGGGGCTTCCCAAACCTCATCAAGACAGACAGAGGGTGCAGGTTGGAGTGAACTCCCAGACCCCATCATGACAGACAGAAGGGTTGGAGTGGCCTCACAGACCTAATCAAGACAGACAGAGGGGTTGGAGTGGCCTCACAGACCTAATCAAGACAGACAGAGGGGTTGGAGGGGCCTCCCAGACCCCATCATGACAGACAGAGGGGTTGGAGTGGCCTCCCAGACCCCATCATGACAGACAGCGGGTTTGGAGGGGCCTCCCAGACCCCATCATGACAGACAGAGGGGTTGGAGGGGCACCCCAGACCCCATCATGACAGACAGAGGGGTTGGAGGGGCCTCCCAGACCCCATCAAGACAGGCAGAGGGTGCAGGTTGGAGGGGCTTCCCAAACCTCATCAAGACAGGCAGAGGGTGCAGGTTGGAGTGGCCTCCCAGACCCCATCATGACAGACAAAAGGGTTGGAGTGGCCTCACAGACCTAATCAAGACAGACAGAGGGGTTGGAGGGGCTTCCCAAACCTCATCAAGACAGACAGAGGGTGCAGGTTGGAGTGAACTCCCAGACCCCATCATGACAGACAGAAGGGTTGGAGTGGCCTCACAGACCTAATCAAGACAGACAGAGGGGTTGGAGTGGCCTCACAGACCTAATCAAGACAGACAGAGGGGTTGGAGGGGCCTCCCAGACCCCATCATGACAGACAGAGGGGTTGGAGGGGCCTCCCAGACCCCATCATGACAGACAGAGGGGTTGGAGTGGCCTCACAGACCTAATCAAGACAGACAGAGGGGTTGGAGGGGCCTCCCAGACCCCATCATGACAGACAGAGGGGTTGGAGGGGCCTCCCAGACCCCATCATGCCAGACAGAGGGGTTGGAGGGGCCTCCCAGACCCCATCATGACAGACAGAGGGGTTGGAGGGGCCTCCCAGACCCTGTCATGACAGGCAGAGGGGTTGGAGGGGCCTCCCAGACCCCATCATGACAGACAGAGGGGTTGGAGGGGCCTCCCAGACCCTGTCATGACAGGCAGAGGGGTTGGAGGGGCCTCCCAGACCCCATCATGACAGACAGAGGGTGGAGGTTGGAGGGGCCTCCCAGACCCCATCATGACAGACAGAGGGTGGAGGTTGGAGGGGCCTACCAGACCCCATCATGACAGACAGAGGGTGGAGGTTGGAGGGGCCTCCCAGACCCCGTCATGACAAACAGAGGGTGGAGTTTGGAGGGGCCTCCCAGACCCTATCATGACAGACAATGGGTGTGTCACATGCCAGAAGCCTCCCATCTGATGTCTACCGCATGGCAGCTCTGGCCGGGCCTGGCCCAATGCCTATCAGTGATGTGATTCTCTGCGTGTCGGGGCGTTTCCTGATCTCCTCACAGTGCAGGCTGCTTTTACAGTCGGATGAGGCTGTGGTCCACCCCTTCCAGGTGTTGCTCCTCACTCCCTCTAGTCATCTCTATGCTCCTCACTCTCTCTAGTCCTCACTCCCTCTAGTCATCTCTATGCTCCTCACTCCCTCTAGTCATCTCTAAGGTCCTCACTCTCTCTAGTCCATCTCTACGGTCCTCACTCCCACTAGTCATCTCTACGTTCCTCACTCCCACTAGTCCATCTCTACGGTCCTCACTGCCTATAGTCCATCTCTACGGTCCTCACTCCCACTAGTCATCTCTACGGTCCTCACTCCCTATAGTCCATCTCTACGGTCCTCACTCCCACTAGTCCATCTCTACGGTCCTCACTCCCTCTAGTACATCTCTACGGTCCTCACTCTCTCTAGTCCATCTCTCTACGGTCCTCACTCTCTCTAGTAATCTCTACGGTCCTCACTCTCTCTAGTAATCTCTACGGTCCTCACTCCCTCTAGTCCATGTCTATGGTCCTCACTCCCTCTAGTCATCTCTATGGTCCTCACTCTCTCTAGTCCATCTCTACGGTCCTCACTCCCACTAGTCATCTCTACGTTCCTCACTCCCACTACTCCATCTCTACGGTCCTCACTGCCTATAGTCCATCTCTACGGTCCTCACTCCCACTATTCATCTCTACGGTCCTCACTCCCTATAGTCCATCTCTACGGTCCTCACTCCCACTAGTCCATCTCTACGGTCCTCACTCTCTCTAGTCCATCTCTCTACGGTCCTCACTCTCTCTAGTAATCTCTACGGTCCTCACTCCCTCTAGTCCATCTCTACTGTCCTCACTCCCAGTAGTCCATCTCTTCGGTCCTCACTCCCACTAGTCCATCTCTACGGTCCTCACTCCCTCTAGTCGGACCCCATCATGACAGACAGAGGGGTTGGAGTGGCCTCCCAGACCCAATCATTACAGACAGAGGGGTTGGAGGGGCCTCCCAGACCCCATCATAACATACAGATGGGTTGGAGGGGCCTCCCAGACCCCATCATGACAGACAGAGGGGTTGGAGGGGCCTCCCAGACCCTGTCATGACAGGCAGAGGGGTTGGAGGGGCCTCCCAGACCCCATCATGACAGACAGAGGGGTTGGAGGGGCCTCCCAGACCCTGTCATGACAGGCAGAGGGGTTGGAGGGGCCTCCCAGACCCCATCATGACAGACAGAGGGTGGAGGTTGGAGGGGCCTCCCAGACCCCATCATGACAGACAGAGGGTGGAGGTTGGAGGGGCCTCCCAGACCCCATCATGACAGACAGAGGGTGGAGGTTGGAGGGGCCTACCAGACCCCATCATGACAGACAGAGGGTGGAGGTTGGAGGGGCCTCCCAGACCCCGTCATGACAAACAGAGGGTGGAGTTTGGAGGGGCCTCCCAGACCCTATCATGACAGACAATGGGTGTGTCACATGCCAGAAGCCTCCCATCTGATGTCTACCGCATGGCAGCTCTGGCCGGGCCTGGCCCAATGCCTATCAGTGATGTGATTCTCTGCGTGTCGGGGCGTTTCCTGATCTCCTCACAGTGCAGGCTGTTTTAACAGTCGGATGAGGCTGTGGTCCACCCCTTCCAGGTGTTGCTCCTCACTCCCTCTAGTCATCTCTATGCTCCTCACTCTCTCTAGTCCTCACTCCCTCTAGTCATCTCTATGCTCCTCACTCCCTCTAGTCATCTCTAAGATCCTCACTCTCTCTAGTCCATCTCTACGGTCCTCACTCCCACTAGTCATCTCTACGTTCCTCAATCCCACTAGTCCATCTCTACGGTCCTCACTGCCTATAGTCCATCTCTACGGTCCTCACTCCCACTAGTCATCTCTACGGTCCTCACTCCCTATAGTCCATCTCTACGGTCCTCACTCCCACTAGTCCATCTCTACGGTCCTCACTCCCTCTAGTACATCTCTACGGTCCTCACTCTCTCTAGTCCATCTCTCTACGGTCCTCACTCTCTCTAGTAATCTCTACGGTCCTCACTCTCTCTAGTAATCTCTACGGTCCTCACTCCCTCTAGTCCATGTCTATGGTCCTCACTCCCTCTAGTCATCTCTATGGTCCTCACTCTCTCTAGTCCATCTCTACGGTCCTCACTCCCACTAGTCATCTCTACGTTCTTCACTCCCACTAGTCCATCTCTACGGTCCTCACTGCCTATAGTCCATCTCTACGGTCCTCACTCCCACTATTCATCTCTACGGTCCTCACTCCCTATAGTCCATCTCTACGGTCCTCACTCCCACTAGTCCATCTCTACGGTCCTCACTCTCTCTAGTCCATCTCTCTACTGTCCTCACTCTCTCTAGTAATCTCTACGGTCCTCACTCCCTCTAGTCCATCTCTACTGTCCTCACTCCCAGTAGTCCATCTCTTCGGTCCTCACTCCCACTAGTCCATCTCTACGGTCCTCACTCCCTCTAGTCGGACCCCATCATGACAGACAGAGGGGTTGGAGTGGCCTCCCAGACCCAATCATTACAGACAGAGGGGTTGGAGGGGCCTCCCAGACCCCATCATAACATACAGATGGGTTGGAGGGGCCTCCCAGACCCCATCATGACAGACAGAGGGGTTGGAGGGGCCTCCCAGACCCCATCATGACAGACAGAGGGGTTGGAGTGGCCTCCCAGACCCCATCATTACAGACAGAGGGGTTGGAGGGGCCTCCCAGACCCCATCATAACAGACAGATGGGTTGGAGGGGCCTCCCAGACCCCATCATGACAAACAGAGGGGTTGGAGTGGCCTCCCAGACCCCATCATGACAGACAGAGGGGTTGGAGGGGCACCCCAGACCCCATCATGATAGACAGAGGGGTTGGAGGGGCCTCCCAGACCCCAGCATGACAGACAGAGGGGTTGGAGGGGCCACCCAGAACCCATCAAGACAGACAGAGGGTGGAGGTTGGAGGGGCTTCCCAAACCTCATCAAGACAGACAGAGGGGTTGGAGAGACCCCCCAGACCACATCATGACAGACAGATGGGTTGATGGTGCCTCTCAGACCCCATCATGACAGATAGAGGGGTTGGAGGGGCCTCCCAGACCCCATCATGACAGACAGAGGGGTTGGAGTGGCCTCCCAGACCCCATCATGACAGACAGAGGGGTTGGAGGGGCCTCCCAGGCCTCATCATGACAGACAGAGGGGTTGGAGGGGCCTCCCAGACCCCAGCATGACAGCCAGATGGGTTGGAAGGGCCTCCCAGACCCCATCAAGAAAGACAGAGAGTGGAGGTTGGAGGGGCTTCCCAAACCCCATCAAGACAGACAGAGGGTGGAGGTTGGAGGGGCTTCCCAGACCCCATCAAGACAGACAGAGGTGTTGGAGGGGCCTCCCAGACCCCAGCATGACAGACAGAGGGTGGAGGTTGGAGGGGCCTCCCAGACCCCATCATGACAGACAGAGGGTGGAGGTTGGAGGGGCCTACCAGACCCCATCATGACAGACAGAGGGTGGAGGTTGGAGGGGCCTCCCAGACCCCATCATGACAGACAGAGGGTGGAGGTTGGAGGGGCCTCCCAGACCCCGTCATGACAAACAGAGGGTGGAGTTTGGAGGGGCCTCCCAGACCCTATCATGACAGACAATGGGTGTGTCACATGCCAGAAGCCTCCCATCTGATGTCTTCCGCATGGCAGCTCTGGCCTGGCCTGGCCCAATGCCTATCAGTGATGTGATTCTCTGCGTGTCGGGGCGTTTCCTGATCTCCTCACAGTGCAGGCTGTTTTTACAGTCGGATGAGGCTGTGGTCCACCCCTTCCAGGTGTTGCTCCTCACTCCCTCTAGTCATCTCTATGCTCCTCACTCTCTCTAGTCCTCACTCCCTCTAGTCATCTCTATGCTCCTCACTCCCTCTAGTCATCTCTAAGGTCCTCACTCTCTCTAGTCCATCTCTACGGTCCTCACTCCCACTAGTCATCTCTACGTTCCTCACTCCCACTAGTCCATCTCTACGGTCCTCACTGCCTATAGTCCATCTCTACTGTCCTCACTCCCACTAGTCATCTCTACGGTCCTCACTCCCTATAGTCCATCTCTACGGTCCTCACTCCCACTAGTCCATCTCTACGGTCCTCACTCCCTCTAGTACATCTCTACGGTCCTCACTCTCTCTAGTCCATCTCTCTACGGTCCTCACTCTCTCTAGTAATCTCTACGGTCCTCACTCTCTCTAGTAATCTCTACGGTCCTCACTCCCTCTAGTCCATGTCTATGGTCCTCACTCCCTCTAGTCATCTCTATGGTCCTCACTCTCTCTAGTCCATCTCTACGGTCCTCACTCCCACTAGTCATCTCTATGTTCCTCACTCCCACTAGTCCATCTCTACGGTCCTCACTGCCTATAGTCCATCTCTACGGTCCTCACTCCCACTATTCATCTCTACGGTCCTCACTCCCTATAGTCCATCTCTACGGTCCTCACTCCCACTAGTCCATCTCTACGGTCCTCACTCTCTCTAGTCCATCTCTCTAAGGTCCTCACTCTCTCTAGTAATCTCTACGGTCCTCACTCCCTCTAGTCCATCTCTACTGTCCTCACTCCCAGTAGTCCATCTCTTCGGTCCTCACTCCCACTAGTCCATCTCTACGGTCCTCACTCCCTCTAGTCGGACCCCATCATGACAGACAGAGGGGTTGGAGTGGCCTCCCAGACCCAATCATTACAGACAGAGGGGTTGGAGGGGCCTCCCAGACCCCATCATGACAGACAGAGGGGTTGGAGGGGCCTCACAGACCCCATCATGACAGACAAAGGGGTTGGAGGGGCCTCCCAGACCCCATCATAACAGACAGATGGGTTGGAGGGGCCTCACAGACCACATCAAGACAGACAGAGGGGTTGGAGGGGCCTCCGAGACCCCATCATGACAGACAGAGGGGTTGGAGGGTCCTCCCAGACCCCATCATGACAGACAGAGGGGTTGGAGTGGCCTCCCAGACCCCATCATGCCAGACAGCGGGTTTGGAGGGGCCTCCCAGACCCCATCATGACAGACAGAGGGGTTGGAGGGGCACCCCAGACCCCATCATGACAGACAGAGGGGTTGGAGGGGCCTCCCAGGCCTCATCATGACAGACAGAGGGGTTGGAGGGGCCTCCCAGACCCCATCAAGACAGACAGAGGGTGGAGGTTGGAGGGGCTTCCCAAACCTCATCAAGACAGGCAGAGGGTGCAGGTTGGAGTGGCCTCCCAGACCCCATCATGACAGACAAAAGGGTTGGAGTGGCCTCACAGACCTAATCAAGACAGACAGAGGGGTTGGAGGGGCTTCCCAAACCTCATCAAGACAGACAGAGGGTGCAGGTTGGAGTGAACTCCCAGACCCCATCATGACAGACAGAAGGGTTGGAGTGGCCTCACAGACCTAATCAAGACAGACAGAGGGGTTGGAGTGGCCTCACAGACCTAATCAAGACAGACAGAGGGGTTGGAGGGGCCTCCCAGACCCCATCATGACAGACAGAGGGGTTGGAGGGGCCTCCCAGACCCCATCATGACAGACAGAGGGGTTGGAGTGGCCGCACAGACCTAATCAAGACAGACAGAGGGGTTGGAGGGGCCTCCCAGACCCTGTCATGACAGGCAGAGGGGTTGGAGGGGCCTCCCAGACCCCATCATGACAGACAGAGGGTGGAGGTTGGAGGGGCCTACCAGACCCCATCATGACAGACAGAGGGTGGAGGTTGGAGGGGCCTCCCAGACCCCATCATGACAGACAGAGGGTGGAGGTTGGAGGGGCCTCCCAGACCCCGTCATGACAAACAGAGGGTGGAGTTTGGAGGGGCCTCCCAGACCCTATCATGACAGACAATGGGTGTGTCACATGCCAGAAGCCTCCCATCTGATGTCTACCGCATGGCAGCTCTGGCCGGGCCTGGCCCAATGCCTATCAGTGATGTGATTCTCTGCGTGTCGGGTCGTTTCCTGATCTCCTCACAGTGCAGGCTGTTTTTACAGTCGGATAAGGCTGTGGTCCACCCCTTCCAGGTGTTGCTCCTCACTCCCTCTAGTCATCATTATACTCCTCACTCTCTCTAGTCCTCACTCCCTCTAGTCATCTCTATGCTCCTCACTCCCTCTAGTCATCTCTAAGGTCCTCACTCCCACTAGTCCATCTCTACGGTCCTCACTCCCTCTAGTACATCTCTACGGTCCTCACTCTCTCTAGTCCATGTCTATGGTCCTCACTCCCTCTAGTCATCTCTATGGTCCTCACTCTCTCTAGTCCATCTCTACGGTCCTCACTCCCACTAGTCATCTCTACGTTCCTCACTCCCACTAGTCCATCTCTACGGTCCTCACTACCTATAGTCCATCTCTACGGTCCTCACTCCCACTATTCATCTCTACGGTCCTCACTCCCTATAGTCCATCTCTACGGTCCTCACTCCCACTAGTCCATCTCTACGCTCCTCACTCTCTCTAGTCCATCTCTCTACGGTCCTCACTCTCTCTAGTAATCTCTACGGTCCTCACTCCCTCTAGTCCATCTCTACTGTCCTCACTCCCAGTAGTCCATCTCTTCGGTCCTCACTCCCACTAGTCCATCTCTACGGTCCTCACTCCCTCTAGTCGGACCCCATCATGACAGACAGAGGGGTTGGAGTGGCCTCCCAGACCCAATCATTACAGACAGAGGGGTTGGAGGGGCCTCCCAGACCCCATCATAACAGACAGATGGGTTGGAGGGGCCTCCCAGACCCCATCATGACAGACAGAGGGGTTGGAGGGGCCTCCCAGACCCCATCATGACAGACAGAGGGGTTGGAGTGGCCTCCCAGACCCCATCATTACAGACAGAGGGGTTGGAGGGGCCTCCCAGACCCCATCATAACAGACAGATGGGTTGGAGGGGCCTCCCAGACCCCATAATGACAGACAGAGGGGTTGGAAGGGCCTCACAGACCCCATCATGACAGACAAAGGGGTTGGAGGGGCCTCCCAGACCCCATCATAACAGACAGATGGGTTGGAGGGGCCTCACAGACCACATCAAGACAGACAGAGGGGTTGGAGGGGCCTCCGAGACCCCATCATGACAGACAGAGGGGTTGGAGGGTCCTCCCAGACCCCATCATGACAGACAGAGGGGTTGGAGTGGCCTGCCAGACCCCATCATGACAGACAGCGGGTTTGGAGGGGCCTCCCAGACCCCATCATGACAGACAGAGGGGTTGGAGGGGCACCCCAGACCCCATCATGACAGACAGAGGGGTTGGAGGGGCCTCCCAGGCCTCATCATGACAGACAGAGGGGTTGGAGGGGCCTCCCAGACCCCATCAAGACAGGCAGAGGGTGCAGGTTGGAGGGGCTTCCCAAACCTCATCAAGACAGGCAGAGGGTGCAGGTTGGAGTGGCCTCCCAGACCCCATCATGACAGACAAAAGGGTTGGAGTGGCCTCACAGACCTAATCAAGACAGACAGAGGGGTTGGAGGGGCTTCCCAAACCTCATCAAGACAGACAGAGGGTGCAGGTTGGAGTGAACTCCCAGACCCCATCATGACAGACAGAAGGGTTGGAGTGGCCTCACAGACCTAATCAAGACAGACAGAGGGGTTGGAGTGGCCTCACAGACCTAATCAAGACAGACAGAGGGGTTGGAGGGGCCTCCCAGACCCCATCATGACAGACAGAGGGGTTGGAGGGGCCTCCCAGACCCCATCATGACAGACAGAGGGGTTGGAGTGGCCTCACAGACCTAATCAAGACAGACAGAGGGGTTGGAGGGGCCTCCCAGACCCCATCATGACAGACAGAGGGGTTGGAGGGGCCTCCCAGACCCCATCATGCCAGACAGAGGGGTTGGAGGGGCCTCCCAGACCCCATCATGACAGACAGAGGGGTTGGAGGGGCCTCCCAGACCCTGTCATGACAGGCAGAGGGGTTGGAGGGGCCTCCCAGACCCCATCATGACAGACAGAGGGGTTGGAGGGGCCTCCCAGACCCTGTCATGACAGGCAGAGGGGTTGGAGGGGCCTCCCAGACCCCATCATGACAGACAGAGGGTGGAGGTTGGAGGGGCCTCCCAGACCCCATCATGACAGACAGAGGGTGGAGGTTGGAGGGGCCTACCAGACCCCATCATGACAGACAGAGGGTGGAGGTTGGAGGGGCCTCCCAGACCCCGTCATGACAAACAGAGGGTGGAGTTTGGAGGGGCCTCCCAGACCCTATCATGACAGACAATGGGTGTGTCACATGCCAGAAGCCTCCCATCTGATGTCTACCGCATGGCAGCTCTGGCCGGGCCTGGCCCAATGCCTATCAGTGATGTGATTCTCTGCGTGTCGGGGCGTTTCCTGATCTCCTCACAGTGCAGGCTGTTTTTACAGTCGGATGAGGCTGTGGTCCACCCCTTCCAGGTGTTGCTCCTCACTCCCTCTAGTCATCTCTATGCTCCTCACTCTCTCTAGTCCTCACTCCCTCTAGTCATCTCTATGCTCCTCACTCCCTCTAGTCATCTCTAAGGTCCTCACTCTCTCTAGTCCATCTCTACGGTCCTCACTCCCACTAGTCATCTCTACGTTCCTCACTCCCACTAGTCCATCTCTACGGTCCTCACTGCCTATAGTCCATCTCTACGGTCCTCACTCCCACTAGTCATCTCTACGGTCCTCACTCCCTATAGTCCATCTCTACGGTCCTCACTCCCACTAGTCCATCTCTACGGTCCTCACTCCCTCTAGTACATCTCTACGGTCCTCACTCTCTCTAGTCCATCTCTCTACGGTCCTCACTCTCTCTAGTAATCTCTACGGTCCTCACTCTCTCTAGTAATCTCTACGGTCCTCACTCCCTCTAGTCCATGTCTATGGTCCTCACTCCCTCTAGTCATCTCTATGGTCCTCACTCTCTCTAGTCCATCTCTACGGTCCTCACTCCCACTAGTCATCTCTACGTTCCTCACTCCCACTAGTCCATCTCTACGGTCCTCACTGCCTATAGTCCATCTCTACGGTCCTCACTCCCACTATTCATCTCTACGGTCCTCACTCCCTATAGTCCATCTCTACGGTCCTCACTCCCACTAGTCCATCTCTACGGTCCTCACTCTCTCTAGTCCATCTCTCTACGGTCCTCACTCTCTCTAGTAATCTCTACGGTCCTCACTCCCTCTAGTCCATCTCTACTGTCCTCACTCCCAGTAGTCCATCTCTTCGGTCCTCACTCCCACTAGTCCATCTCTACGGTCCTCACTCCCTCTAGTCGGACCCCATCATGACAGACAGAGGGGTTGGAGTGGCCTCCCAGACCCAATCATTACAGACAGAGGGGTTGGAGGGGCCTCCCAGACCCCATCATAACATACAGATGGGTTGGAGGGGCCTCCCAGACCCCATCATGACAGACAGAGGGGTTGGAGGGGCCTCCCAGACCCTGTCATGACAGGCAGAGGGGTTGGAGGGGCCTCCCAGACCCCATCATGACAGACAGAGGGGTTGGAGGGGCCTCCCAGACCCTGTCATGACAGGCAGAGGGGTTGGAGGGGCCTCCCAGACCCCATCATGACAGACAGAGGGTGGAGGTTGGAGGGGCCTCCCAGACCCCATCATGACAGACAGAGGGTGGAGGTTGGAGGGGCCTCCCAGACCCCATCATGACAGACAGAGGGTGGAGGTTGGAGGGGCCTACCAGACCCCATCATGACAGACAGAGGGTGGAGGTTGGAGGGGCCTCCCAGACCCCGTCATGACAAATAGAGGGTGGAGTTTGGAGGGGCCTCCCAGACCCTATCATGACAGACAATGGGTGTGTCACATGCCAGAAGCCTCCCATCTGATGTCTACCGCATGGCAGCTCTGGCCGGGCCTGGCCCAATGCCTATCAGTGATGTGATTCTCTGCGTGTCGGGGCGTTTCCTGATCTCCTCACAGTGCAGGCTGTTTTTACAGTCGGATGAGGCTGTGGTCCACCCCTTCCAAGTGTTGCTCCTCACTCCCTCTAGTCATCTCTATGCTCCTCACTCTCTCTAGTCCTCACTCCCTCTAGTCATCTCTATGCTCCTCACTCCCTCTAGTCATCTCTAAGATCCTCACTCTCTCTAGTCCATCTCTACGGTCCTCACTCCCACTAGTCATCTCTACGTTCCTCACTCCCACTAGTCCATCTCTACGGTCCTCACTGCCTATAGTCCATCTCTACGGTCCTCACTCCCACTAGTCATCTCTACGGTCCTCACTCCCTATAGTCCATCTCTACGGTCCTCACTCCCACTAGTCCATCTCTACGGTCCTCACTCCCTCTAGTACATCTCTACGGTCCTCACTCTCTCTAGTCCATCTCTCTACGGTCCTCACTCTCTCTAGTAATCTCTACGGTCCTCACTCTCTCTAGTAATCTCTACGGTCCTCACTCCCTCTAGTCCATGTCTATGGTCCTCACTCCCTCTAGTCATCTCTATGGTCCTCACTCTCTCTAGTCCATCTCTACGGTCCTCACTCCCACTAGTCATCTCTACGTTCTTCACTCCCACTAGTCCATCTCTACGGTCCTCACTGCCTATAGTCCATCTCTACGGTCCTCACTCCCACTATTCATCTCTACGGTCCTCACTCCCTATAGTCCATCTCTACGGTCCTCACTCCCACTAGTCCATCTCTACGGTCCTCACTCTCTCTAGTCCATCTCTCTACTGTCCTCACTCTCTCTAGTAATCTCTACGGTCCTCACTCCCTCTAGTCCATCTCTACTGTCCTCACTCCCAGTAGTCCATCTCTTCGGTCCTCACTCCCACTAGTCCATCTCTACGGTCCTCACTCCCTCTAGTCGGACCCCATCATGACAGACAGAGGGGTTGGAGTGGCCTCCCAGACCCAATCATTACAGACAGAGGGGTTGGAGGGGCCTCCCAGACCCCATCATAACATACAGATGGGTTGGAGGGGCCTCCCAGACCCCATCATGACAGACAGAGGGGTTGGAGGGGCCTCCCAGACCCCATCATGACAGACAGAGGGGTTGGAGTGGCCTCCCAGACCCCATCATTACAGACAGAGGGGTTGGAGGGGCCTCCCAGACCCCATCATAACAGACAGATGGGTTGGAGGTGCCTCCCAGACCCCATCATGACAAACAGAGGGGTTGGAGTGGCCTCCCAGACCCCATCATGACAGACAGAGGGGTTGGAGGGGTCTCCCAGACCCCATCATGACAGACAGAGGGGTTGGAGGGGCACCCCAGACCCCATCATGATAGACAGAGGGGTTGGAGGGGCCTCCCAGACCCCAGCATGACAGACAGAGGGGTTGGAGGGGCCACCCAGAACCCATCAAGACAGACAGAGGGTGGAGGTTGGAGGGGCTTCCCAAACCTCATCAAGATAGACAGAGGGGTTGGAGAGACCCCCCAGACCACATCATGACAGACAGATGGGTTGATGGTGCCTCTCAGACCCCATCATGACAGATAGAGGGGTTGGAGGGGCCTCCCAGACCCCATCATGACAGACAGAGGGGTTGGAGTGGCCTCCCAGACCCCATCATGACAGACAGAGGGGTTGGAGGGGCCTCCCAGGCCTCATCATGACAGACAGAGGGGTTGGAGGGGCCTCCCAGACCCCAGCATGACAGCCAGATGGGTTGGAAGGGCCTCCCAGACCCCATCAAGAAAGACAGAGAGTGGAGGTTGGAGGGGCTTCCCAAACCCCATCAAGACAGACAGAGGGTGGAGGTTGGAGGGGCTTCCCAGACCCCATCAAGACAGACAGAGGTGTTGGAGGGGCCTCCCAGACCCCAGCATGACAGACAGAGGGTGGAGGTTGGAGGGGCCTCCCAGACCCCATCATGACAGACAGAGGGGTTGGAGGGGCCTCCCAGACCCCATCATAACAGACAGATGGGGTTGGAGGGGCCTCCCAGACCCCATCAAGACAGACAGAGGGGTTGGAGGGGCCTCCCAGACCCCATCATAACATTCAGAAGGGTTGGAGGGGCCTCCCAGACCCCATCAAGACAGACAGAGGGGTTGGAGGGGCCTCCCAGACCCCATCATGACAGACAGAGGGGTTGGAGGGGCCTCCCAGACCCCATCATGACAGACAGAGGGGTTGGAGGGGCCTCCAGACCCCATCATGACAGACAGAGGGGTTGTAGGGGCTTCCCAGACCCCATCATAACAGACAGATGGGTTGGAGGGGCCTCCCAGACCTCATCAAGTAAGACAGAGGGGTTGGAGGGGCCATCCAGAACCCCTCATGACAGACAGAGGGGTTGGAGGGGCTTCCCAGACCCCATCATAACAGACAGAGGGGTTGGAGGGGCCTCCCAGACCCCATCATGACAGACAGAGGGGTTGGAGTGGCCTCCCAGACCCCATCATTACAGACAGAGGGGTTGGAGGGGCCTCCCAGACCCCATCATAACAGACAGATGGGTTGGAGGGGCCTCCCAGACCCCATCATGACAAACAGAGGGGTTGGAGTGGCCTCCCAGACCCCATCATGACAGACAGAGGGGTTGGAGGGGTCTCCCAGACCCCATCATGACAGACAGAGGGGTTGGAGGGGCACCCCAGACCCCATCATGATAGACAGAGGGGTTGGAGGGGCCTCCCAGACCCCAGCATGACAGACAGAGGGGTTGGAGGGGCCACCCAGACCCCATCAAGACAGACAGAGGGTGGAGGTTGGAGGGGCTTCCCAAACCTCATCAAGACAGACAGAGGGGTTGGAGAGACCCCCCAGACCACATCATGACAGACAGATGGGTTGATGGTGCCTCTCAGACCCCATCATGACAGATAGAGGGGTTGGAGGGGCCTCCCAGACCCCATCATGACAGACAGAGGGGTTGGAGTAGCCTGCCAGACCCCATCATGACAGACAGAGGGGTTGGAGGGGCCTCCCAGGCCTCATCATGACAGACAGAGGGGTTGGAGGGGCCTCCCAGACCCCAGCATGAAAGCCAGATGGGTTGGAAGGGCGTCCCAGACCCCATCAAGAAAGACAGAGAGTGGAGGTTGGAGGGGCTTCCCAAACCCCATCAAGACAGACAGAGGGTGGAGGTTGGAGGGGCTTCCCAGACCCCATCAAGACAGACAGAGGTGTTGGAGGGGCCTCCCAGACCCCAGCATGACAGACAGAGGGTGGAGGTTGGAGGGGCCTCCCAGACCCCATCAAGACAGACAGAGGGGTTGGAGGGGCCTCCCAGACCCCATCATAACAGACAGATGGGGTTGGAGGGGCCTCCCAGACCCCATCAAGACAGACAGAGGGGTTGGAGGGGCCTCCCAGACCCCATCATAACATTCAGATGGGTTGGAGGGGCCTCCCAGACCCCATCAAGACAGACAGAGGGGTTGGAGGGGCTTCCCAGACCCCATCATGACAGATAGAGGGGTTGGAGGGGCCTCCCAGACCCCATCATGACAGACAGAGGGGTTGGAGTGGCCTCCCAGACCCCATCATGACAGACAGAGGGGTTGGAGGGGCCTCCCGCCACCCCATCATAACAGACAGATGGGTTGGAGGGGCCTCCCAGACCCCATCATGACAGACAGAGGGGTTGGAGGGGCCTCCCAGGCCTCATCATGACAGACAGAGGGGTTGGAGGGGCCTCCCAGACCCCAGCATGACAGCCAGATGGGTTGGAAGGGCGTCCCAGACCCCATCAAGAAAGACAGAGAGTGGAGGTTGGAGGGGCTTCCCAAACCCCATCAAGACAGACAGAGGGTGGAGGTTGGAGGGGCTTCCCAGACCCCATCAAGACAGACAGAGGTGTTGGAGGGGCCTCCCAGACCCCAGCATGACAGACAGAGGGTGGAGGTTGGAGGGGCCTCCCAGACCCCATCAAGACAGACAGAGGGGTTGGAGGGGCCTCCCAGACCCCATCATAACAGACAGATGGGGTTGGAGGGGCCTCCCAGACCCCATCAAGACAGACAGAGGGGTTGGAGGGGCCTCCCAGACCCCATCATAACATTCAGATGGGTTGGAGGGGCCTCCCAGACCCCATCAAGACAGACAGAGGGGTTGGAGGGGCTTCCCAGACCCCATCATGACAGACAGAGGGGTTGGAGGGGCCTCCCAGACCCCATCATGACAGACAGAGGGGTTGGAGTGGCCTCCCAGACCCCATCATGACAGACAGAGGGGTTGGAGGGGCCTCCCGCCACCCCATCATAACAGACAGATGGGTTGGAGGGGCCTCCCAGACCCCATCATGACAGACAGAGGGGTTGGAGGGGCCTCACAGACCCCATAATGACAGACAAAGGGGTTGGAGGGGCCTCCCAGACCCCATCATAACAGACAGATGGGTTGGAGGGGCCTCACAGACCACATCAAGACAGACAGAGGGGTTGGAGGGGCCTCCGAGACCCCATCATGACAGACAGAGGGGTTGGAGGGTCCTCCCAGACCCCATCATGACAGACAGAGGGGTTGGAGTGGCCTCCCAGACCCCATCATGACAGACAGCGGGTTTGGAGGGGCCTCCCAGACCTCATCATGACAGACAGAGGGGTTGGAGGGGCACCCCAGACCCCATCATGACAGACAGAGGGGTTGGAGGGGCCTCCCAGGCCTCATCATGACAGACAGAGGGGTTGGAGGGGCCTCCCTGACCCCATCAAGACAGACAGAGGGTGGAGGTTGGAGGGGCTTCCCAAACCTCATTAAGACAGGCAGGGGGTGCAGGTTGGAGTGGCCTCCCAGACCCCATCATGAGAGACAGAAGGGTTGGAGTGGCCTCACAGACCTAATCAAGACAGACAGAGGGGTTGGAGGGGCCTCCCAGACCCCATCATGACAGACAGAGGGGTTGGAGTGGCCTCCCAGACCCCATCATGACAGACAGAAGGGTTGGAGTGGCCTCACAGACCTAATCAAGACAGACAGAGGGGTTGGAGGGGCCTCCCAGACCCCATCATGACAGACAGAGGGGTTGGAGTGGCCTCCCAGACCCCATCATGACAGACAGAAGGGTTGGAGTGGCCTCACAGACCTAATCAAGACAGACAGAGCGGTTGGAGGGGCCTCCCAGACCCCATCATGACAGACAGAGGGGTTGGAGGGGCCTCCCAGATCCCATCATGCCAGACAGATGGGTTGGAGGGGCCTCCCAGACCCCATCATGACAGACAGAGGGGTTGGAGGGGCCTCCCAGACCCTGTCATGACAGACAGAGGGGTTGGAGGGGCCTCCCAGACCCCATCATGACAGACAGAGGGTGGAGGTTGGAGGGTTCTCCCAGACCCCATCATGACAGACAGAGGGGTTGAAGGTGCCTCCCAGACCCCATCATGACAGACAGAGGGGTTGGAGGGGCCTCCCAGACCCCATCATGACAGACAGAGGGTGGAGGTTGGAGGGGCCTCCCAGACCCCATCATGACAGACAGAGGGTGGAGGTTGGAGGGGCCTCCCAGACCCCGTCATGACAAACAGAGGGTGGAGTTTGGAGGGGCCTCCCAGACCCTATCATGACAGACAATGGGTGTGTCACATGCCAGAAGCCTCCCATCTGATGTCTACCGCATGGCAGCTCCGGCCGGGCCTGGCCCAATGCCTATCAGTGATGTGATTCTCTACGTGTCGGGGCGTTTCCTGATCTCCTCACAGTGCAGGCTGTTTTTACAGTCGGATGAGGCTGTGGTCCACCCCTTCCAGGTGTTGCTCCTCACTCCCTCTAGTCATCTCTATGCTCCTCACTCTCTCTAGTCCTCACTCCCTCTAGTCATCTCTATGCTCCTCACTCCCTCTAGTCATCTCTAAGGTCCTCACTCTCTCTAGTCCATCTCTACGGTCCTCACTCCCACTAGTCATCTCTACGTTCCTCACTCCCACTAGTCCATATCTACGGTCCTCACTGCCTATAGTCCATCTCTACGGTCCTCACTCCCACTAGTCATCTCTACGGTCCTCACTCCCTCTAGTACATCTCTACGGTCCTCACTCTCTCTAGTCCATCTCTCTACGGTCCTCACTCTCTCTAGTAATCTCTACGGTCCTCACTCTCTCTAGTAATCTCTACGGTCCTCACTCCCTCTAGTCCATGTCTATGGTCCTCACTCCCTCTAGTCATCTCTATGGTCCTCACTCTCTCTAGTCCATCTCTACGGTCCTCACTCCCACTAGTCCATCTCTACGGTCCTCACTGCCTATAGTCCATCTCTACAGTCCTCACTCCCACTATTCATCTCTACGGTCCTCACTCCCTATAGTCCATCTCTACGGTCCTCACTCCCACTAGTCCATCTCTACGGTCCTCACTCTCTCTAGTCCATCTCTCTTCGGTCCTCACTCTCTCTAGTAATCTCTACGGTCCTCACTCCCTCTAGTCCATCTCTACTGTCCTCACTCCCAGTAGTCCATCTCTTCGGTCCTCAATCCCACTAGTCCATCTCTACGGTCCTCACTCCCTCTAGTCGTCTCTACGGTCCTCACTCTTTCTAGTCCATCTCTACCATCCTCACTCTCTCTAGTCCATCTCTATGGTCCTCACTCCCTATAATCCATCTCTACGGTCCTCACTCCATATAGTCCATCTCTACGGTCCTTACTCCCTCTAGTCCATCTCTACAGTCCTCACTCTCTCTAGTCCGTCTCTACGGTCCTCACTCTCTCTAGTCCATCTTCACGTTCCTCACTCCCTCTAGTCCATCTCTACGGTCCTCACTCCCTATAGTCCATCTCTACGGTCCTCACTCCCTATAGTCCATCTCTACGGTCCTCACTCCCTCTAGTCCATCTCTATGGTCCTCACTCCCTCTAGTCCATCTCTAAGGTCCTCACTCCCTCATCTCTACGGTCCTCACTCCCTCTAGTCCATCTCTATTGTCCTCACTCCATCTAGTCATCTCTGCGGTCCTCACCGTCTCTAGTCCATCTCTAAGGTCCTCACTCCCTCGAGTCCATCTCTACGGTCCCCACTCTCTCTAGTCCATCTCTACGGTCCTCACTCCCTTTAGTCCATCTCTACTGTCCTCACTCCCAGTAGTCCATCTCTTCGGTCCTCACTCCCTCTAGTCGTCTCTACGGTCCTCACTCCCTCTAGTCCATCTCTACGGTCCTTACTCCCTCTAGTCATCTCTATGGTCCTCACTCCCTCATCTCTACGGTCCTTACTCCCTCTAGTCCATCTCTATGGTCCTCACTCCATCTAGTCATCTCTACGGTCCTCACTCCCTCTAGTTCATCTCTATGGTCCTCACTCCATCTAGTCATCTCTACGGTCCTCACTCCCTTTAGTCCATCTCTATGGTCCTCACTCCATCTAGTCATCTCTACGGTCCTCACCGTCTCTAGTCCATCTCTAAGGTCCTCACTCCCTCTAGTCCATCTCTATGGTCCCCACTCTCTCTAGTCCATCTCTACAGTCCTCACTCCCTTTAGTCCATCTCTACGGTCCTCACTCTCTCTAGTCCATCTCTACGGTCCTCACTCCCACTAGTCCATCTCTACGGTCCTCATTCCCTCTAGTCCATCTCTACGGTCCTCACTCCCTCTAGTCCATCTCTACGGTCCTCACTCCCTCTAGTCCATCTCTACTGTACTCACTCCCTCTAGTCTATCTCTACGGTCCTCACTCCCTATAGTCCATCTCTAGGATCCTCACTCCCTCTAGTCCATCTATACGGTCCTCACTCCCTCTTGTCCATCTCTACGGTCCTCACTCCCTCTAGTCCATCTCTACGGTCCTCACTCCCTCTAGTCCATCTCTACGGTCCTCACTCCCTCTAGTCCATCTCTATAGTCCTCACTCTCTTTAATCCATCTCTATTGTACAGGTCCTCACTCCCTCTAGTCCATCTCTATGGTCCTCACTCCATCTAGTCATCTCTGCGGTCCTCACCGTCTCTAGTCCATCTCTAAGGTCCTCACTCCCTCGAGTCCATCTCTACGGTCCCCACTCTCTCTAGTCCATCTCTACGGTCCTCACTCCCTTTAGTCCATCTCTACTGTCCTCACTCCCAGTAGTCCATCTCTTCGGTCCTCACTCCCTCTAGTCGTCTCTACGGTCCTCACTCCCTCTAGTCCATCTCTACGGTCCTTACTCCCTCTAGTCATCTCTATGGTCCTCACTCCCTCATCTCTACGGTCCTCACTCCCTCTAGTCCATCTCTATGGTCCTCACTCCATCTAGTCATCTCTACGGTCCTCACTCCCTCTAGTCCATCTCTACGGTCCTTACTCCCTCTAGTCATCTCTATGGTCCTCACTCCCTCATCTCTACGGTCCTCACTCCCTCTAGTCCATCTCTATGGTCCTCACTCCATCTAGTCATCTCTACGGTCCTCACTCCCTTTAGTCCATCTCTATGGTCCTCACTCCATCTAGTCATCTCTACGGTCCTCACCGTCTCTAGTCCATCTCTAAGGTCCTCACTCCCTCTAGTCCATCTCTATGGTCCCCACTCTCTCTAGTCCATCTCTACAGTCCTCACTCCCTTTAGTCCATCTCTACGGTCCTCACTCTCTCTAGTCCATCTCTACGGTCCTCACTCCCACTAGTCCATCTCTACGGTCCTCATTCCCTCTAGTCCATCTCTACGTTCCTCACTCCCTCTAGTCCATCTCTACGGTCCTCACTCCCTCTAGTCCATCTCTACTGTACTCACTCCCTCTAGTCTATCTCTACGGTCCTCACTCCCTATAGTCCATCTCTAGGGTCCTCACTCCCTCTAGTCCATCTATACGGTCCTCACTCCCTCTTGTCCATCTCTACGGTCCTCACTCCCTCTAGTCCATCTCTACGGTCCTCACTCCCTCTAGTCCATCTCTACGGTCCTCACTCCCTCTAGTCCATCTCTATAGTCCTCACTCTCTTTAATCCATCTCTATTGTAAAGGTCCTCACTCCCTCTAGTCCATCTCTATGGTCCTCACTCCATCTAGTCATCTCTGCGGTCCTCACCGTCTCTAGTCCATCTCTAAGGTCCTCACTCCCTCGAGTCCATCTCTACGGTCCCCACTCTCTCTAGTCCATCTCTACGGTCCTCACTCCCTTTAGTCCATCTCTACTGTCCTCACTCCCAGTAGTCCATCTCTTCGGTCCTCACTCCCTCTAGTCGTCTCTACGGTCCTCACTCCCTCTAGTCCATCTCTACGGTCCTTACTCCCTCTAGTCATATCTATGGTCCTCACTCCCTCATCTCTACGGTCCTCACTCCCTCTAGTCCATCTCTATGGTCCTCACTCCATCTAGTCATCTCTACGGTCCTCACTCCCTCTAGTCCATCTCTACGGTCCTTACTCCCTCTAGTCATCTCTATGGTCCTCACTCCCTCATCTCTACGGTCCTCACTCCCTCTAGTCCATCTCTATGGTCCTCACTCCATCTAGTCATCTCTACGGTCCTCACTCCCTTTAGTCCATCTCTATGGTCCTCACTCCATCTAGTCATCTCTACGGTCCTCACCGTCTCTAGTCCATCTCTAAGGTCCTCACTCCCTCTAGTCCATCTCTATGGTCCCCACTCTCTCTAGTCCATCTCTACAGTCCTCACTCCCTTTAGTCCATCTCTACGGTCCTCACTCTCTCTAGTCCATCTCTACGGTCCTCACTCCCACTAGTCCATCTCTACGGTCCTCATTCCCTCTAGTCCATCTCTACGGTCCTCACTCCCTCTAGTCCATCTCTATGGTCCTCACTCCCTCTAGTCCATCTCTACTGTACTCACTCCCTCTAGTCTATCTCTACGGTCCTCACTCCCTATAGTCCATCTCTAGGGTCCTCACTCCCTCTAGTCCATCTATACGGTCCTCACTCCCTCTTGTCCATCTCTACGGTCCTCACTCCCTCTAGTCCATCTCTACGGTCCTCACTCCCTCTAGTCCATCTCTACTGTACTCACTCCCTCTAGTCCATCTCTACGGTCCTCACTCCCTCTAGTCCATCTCTATAGTCCTCACTCTCTTTAATCCATCTCTATTGTACAGGTCCTCACTCCCTCTAGTCCATCTCTATGCTTAAGGTCCTCACGTGTCCACTCTTTAGGTTTGGCCAAAGTCAGGCAACAAACATATGATCATCCAATCCAGTATCAGATGCTGTTTTTAGTCAATCAACACTGTGATGCTGCCCAACCAGCTTTCGTGACTATACTTTCATTAATCTGATGACTGTCAATTATCTAATTAACTAACTATGTTTAATTGTTACCTGATTAAATTAATCATTTAACAATTAACTCATTAGGTTCTGGGGCACCACGAGAGCGGTTCTTTATAGAGTTTCCATCTCCCAAATTAAACTCTCTAAGGTCTACCTATCACATCCATAAACACTTATTAATCATGACCTCGTATCATATCACCATTCTGAACAGTCGTAACCTCCTTGCATCTGCAAAAACCCCAGCCTTACTTATGATTCAGTACTACACAAATTGGTTTAATTATTTATTTACTACCTAACAAAATGGTAACCCAGGATAAACATAGACGCACTAGAAACAGGTCACTAGCGGACTGACAACATATGGCGGCTTTTTACAAAACAGATGGAGGAGACAGAAATGTACAGAGAAATAATACCTGGGTATATTTAGAAACTACTCTCGCAGTAATGATATACTTTCCACACGAACCACGGCCCGTTTGGAGTAAGAAATTATTTATGTATTTACGTGTAAATGTCTTGATTCATCTTGTAGTCCTGAACAGAACCATATAGTTGATTTCCCTTCCATTCGCTCCTGTAGATGCCTCTTTGAAGATAGTCTAGCCAGCCGTGTCGATGGTTCCCATTGGGTGATGAGAGTAGCATACTACATTGATTTGAGAAGAGTAGTAGAATGGATCCCACTTAAGTTCATCTTTCTAGATACTTTACTTAGGACAGCTAATCAGCCGCCCCAGTGATCGTCTGGGAGGTGACTTCATCGTCTCTACCTCGTGTTGAGATTTCAGAGTTCAAACCACTTTGGATATGAGCTGCAGCTCCCTCTGGTCTAAATGTTGATTTCTTTACTAATTATTTTATACACGCTGGTCTAAAGGGACGGTTCCGTCAGGTTGACACGGTCTCTGACCTCACTCTGGTCCAAAGGGACGGTTCCGTCAGGTTGGCACGGTCTCTGACCTCACTCTGGTCCAATGGGACGGTTCCGTCAGGTTGACATGCTCTCTGACCTCCCTCTGGGGCGTGGCTACTTACTGTGAAAAGTTTTATAGGAGACAAATGATCTCTTATGCCTCCTAAAATCACATCCCTATCTTAACAAAATTACTTTCATCGTTTTTTTAAATTTCATACACAACGTAAAGGATGGAAACTTCGTACATGTAGTGTCCATACTTCAAGTTACAGTATTTCCTCTATAACATTTTTAATGGCATCACAAAATAACAAACAATATGACATTCGTTTTCTATAGATCGCCTCTGACCATTCCCCACGCTCTATGTTAGAAATATTGTTCCAGTATTCACTTTAGAACGTGTTCGAGTTTTGGCGGGAAAAACCCCTCTGGAGACAAAGCACATTCCTTTGTGAATTTTTGACAGGGAGACCCTCTCCTTTAATTTCCAACAGGGCGTGAGGTGTCAACCCACCACACCAATTCCCTCCTCCCCGCCCCTCTGCGGGTAAGAGAGGGTCTGGTTGAAATCAACCATTGCCAAGCTGATCTGACCTATTTGGATCCTCACAGGACAGGCATGACACAGACCAACCAACGTAATAAAGTCATTGGATAGATGTTCAAGCTTCGTTTGAAGATTTTCCAACCTGGCAACTATACATTTCTAACTTCTTGATTTTTCTGTAGAGCACCATGTGAACACACTGACTACGTCACAAATGGAACCCTATTCCTACGGCCCTGGTCTAGAGTAGTGCACTACATAGGGAATAGGGCTCTGGTCTAAAGTAGTGCACTACATAGGGAAGAGGGCTCTGGTCTAAAGTAGTGCACTACATAGGGAAGAGGGCTCTGGTCTAAAGTAGTGCACTATATAGGGAATAGGGTGCCATAGGGCTCTGGTCTAGAGTAGTGCACTATATAGGGAATAAGGAGCCATAGGGCTCTGGTCAAAAGTAGTGCACTATATAGGGAATAGGGTGCCATAGGGCTCTTGTCAAAAGTAGTAAACTAAATAGAGAATAGGGTTCCATTTGGGATGTAAACAATTCCTTTTTAAATGTCTCCATTACAGTTCACCCCATATAACCCATACTAGCCATGATGACGTCCCCTATTCTGGCCGTCATTATAAATAAGCATTTGTTCTTAACTGACTTGCCTAGTTAAATAACGGTTAAATATACTAACCCTGCATAATGTACGTCCAATCCATTACCCATGTTCACCCAGACATTTAATAACTCCCCCTAACCACTACCCACCCCTCCATGTCCCCTTCCACCACCACTCCATGTCCCCTTCCACCCCGCCATGTCCCCTTCACCCACCCCTCCATGTCCCCTTCCACCACCCCTCCATGTCCCCTTCACCCACCCCTCCATGTCCCCTTCACCCACCCATCCATGTCCCCTCCATGTCCCCTTCCACCACCCCTCCATGTCCCCTTCCACCACCCCTCCATGTCCCCTTCCACCCCTCCACCCACCCCTCCATGTCCCCTTTACCCACCCCTCCATGTCCCCTTCACCCCTCCATGTCCCCTTCACCCACCCATCCATGTCCCCTCCATGTCCCCTTCACCCACCCATCCATGTCCCCTTGACCCACCCATCCATGTCCCCTTCACCCACCCATCCATGTCCCCTCCACCCACCCATCCATGTCCCCTCCATATCCCCTTCTACCACCCCTCCACCACCCCTCCATGTCCTCTTCACCCACCCATCCATGTCCCCTCCATGTCCCCTTCCACCACCCCTCCACCACCCCTCCACCACCCCTCCATGTCCCCTCCACCCACCCCTCCATGTCCCCTCCACCCACCCCTCCATGTCCCCTTCACCCCTCCATGTCCCCTCCACCCACCCCTCCATGTCCCCTCCATGTCCCCTCCACCCACCCCTCCATGTCCCCTCCATGTCCCCTCCACCCACCTTCCATGTCCCCTCCACCCACCCCTCCATGTCCCCTTCCACCCCTCCATGTCCCCTCCACCCACCCCTCCATGTCCCCTTCATGTCCCCTCCATGTCCCCTTCACCCCTCCATGTCCTCTTCACCCCTCCATGTCCCCATGTCCCCTCCATGTCCCCTTCACTCCTCTATGTCCCCTCCATGTCCTCTTCACCCCTCCATGTCCCCTCCATGACCCCTCCATGTCCCCTTCCACCCCTCCATGTCCCCTCCATGTCCCCTTCCACCCCTCCATGTCCCCTCCATGTCCCCTTCACCCCTCCATGTCCCCTTCCACCCCTCCATGTCCCATTCACCCCTCCATGTCCCCTCCATGTCCTATTCACCCCTCCATGTGCCCTCCATGTCCCCTTCCACCCCTCCATGTCCCCTCCATGTCCCCTTCACTCCTCCATGTTCCCTCCATGTCCCCTCCACCCCTCCACGTCCCCTCCATGTCCCCTTCCACCCCTCCATGTCCCCTCCATGTCCCCTCCTCCCACCCCTCCATGTCCCCTCCATGTCCCCTTCCACCCCTCCATGTCCCCTTCCACCCCTCCATGTCCCCTCCATGTCCCCTTCCACCCCTCCATGTCCCCTCCTCCCACCCCTCCATGTCCCCTCCACCCACCCCTCCATGTCCCCTCCATGTCCCCTTCCACCCCTCCATGTCCCCTCCATGTCCCCTTCCACCCCTCCATGTCCCCTCCATGTCGCCTTCCACCCCTCCATGTCCCCTCCTCCCACCCCTCCATGTCCCCTCCATGTCCCCTCCTCCAACCCCTCCTCCAACCCCTCCATGTCCCCTCCTCCCACCCCTCCACCCACCCCTCCATGTCCCCTCCACCCACCCCTCCATGTCCCCTCCACCCACCCCTCCTCCCACCCCTCCATGTCCCCTCCTCCCACCCCTCCATGTCCCCTCCATGTCCCCTCCTCCCACCCCTCCTCCCACCCCTCCATGTCCCCTCCACCCACCCCTCCTCCCACCCCTCCACCCACCCCTCCATGTCCCCTCCTCCCCAGACCCTCAGAGCCCATTCCACTGTGCACAGATGTCAAATAAACATCTAGTTTAGGTTTCTATTTGATTGAGTTGTCAAGTAACATGAATTCAAAGTGAAATAAACAAAAATGTAACAAGTAAAAATCATTACGTTTTGCAAATCCAATCCAATATTTTTGTTGAAATGACGATTCAACCAGTTTGTGTCCAGTGGGTTCTTCCTCTCCCAGATCCTCAGAGCCCATGTCACCGACTCGCACTGGATTCCTCTCACAGCTGCCTGCTGAGTTTGCGGGCCTGTCTCTCCTTGGCGTCGAAGGCGACCTTGGTGTCCTGTAGTTGTTCTATGATTTCCTTGGCTTCCTTCATATCCGCACCCAGCTGGTTGTATTTCTCCAGCAGCTCCTGGTTCTCCCTGCGGAGGTCCACCACCAGCTGGCTAAGCTCCTCACTCTGCTTCCCACAGTGGAGCTTCAGAGCCTCCATCTCCGTCAGGGTCAACTCCATAAGCTTCACCAGACCCTCTAGCTTGTCCTTCGACGACATCTTCTTCTTTAGTCAGGTTGAGGTTATTTTTAATGTCGAGCTTTACTTGTCGACTACACTCGTCTTTAGCTAGGTCGAGTTGAGCTTCTCATCTATCTTCTTGTACTCACGTGTGTAGATTGCGATCTTCTACAAGTGGTTTTCCTGCTCACTGTGTGGCTTGGTTTGGATTGTCTTGAGAGAAAGATGGAAGCCGGTCGCCCAGACGGTGTTGTTATGTTTCCCCTTTTCTGGTCAGCAAACGTCTGTGTTGCTTAGTTACCTGTTAGTTGTCCTGTTCCGTGTGACTATTTTAAAACCTAATACCTCAGTCCCTGCATGTCTCACGTTGGGCCGCTCCCTCTTCCATCCCTCCGTCTCTAATCCCGTTAGCGGAGAGCTATCCTGGGCCACGGCCCACGTAGGTTTATACACGTAGACAGGCGTGACAGTCACACGGCCTATACCCACAGACCACTTTCAATCTACTGAGGATGAGAGAGAATGACAGCTTGATTCTCCTTCTGGTGTCCTCCTAAGCCAGATCATACCCTCACTAAGGGATGAGGCAGAGGGCCATCAGTTAAAAGGAATCCATGACAGCCAAGTGTCAATCAACATGTTATGGGATCCCTCCCAGTTAGATCCAGTACGGAGGAAAAAACCTACACTAGAAAACACTTTCAGCAAAATATTTAGGTTTCAAGTCCCCGTGTATTGCCATCTGTAGAACTGATCGAGGAGGTGTCATTAGTGCAGGGCCATTACCAGATCCACAGGCCCAGATCCACAGGCCCAGATCCACAGGCCCAGATCAACAGGCCCAGATCCACAGGCCCAGATCAACAGGCCCAGATCCACAGGGCCAGATCCACAGGCCCAGATCCACAGGCCCAGATCCACAGGCCCAGATCCACAGGCCCAGATCCACAGGCCCAGATCAACAGGCCCAGATCCACAGGCCCAGATCCACAGGCCCAGATCAACAGGCCCAGATCCACAGGCCCAGATCAACAGGCCTAGATCCACAGGCCCAGATCCACAGGCCCAGATCCACAGGGCCAGATCCACAGGCCCAGATCAACAGGCCCAGATCCACAGGCCCAGATCCACAGGCCCAGATCCACAGGCCCAGATCCACAGGCCCAGATCCACAGGCCCAGATCCACAGGCCCAGATCAACAGGCCCAGATCCACAGGCCCAGATCCACAGGCCCAGATCAACAGGCCCAGATCAACAGGCCCAGATCAACAGGCCTAGATCCACAGGCCCAGATCCACAGGCCCAGATCCACAGGGCCAGATCCACAGGCCCAGATCAACAGACACAGATCCACAGGCCCAGATCCACAGGGCCAGATCCACAGGGCCAGATCCACAGGCCCAGATCAACAGACACAGATCCACAGGCCCAGATCCACAGGGCCAGATCCACAGGCCCAGATCCACAGGCCCAGATCCACAGGGCCAGATCCACAGGCCCAGATCAACAGACACAGATCCACAGGCCCAGATCAACAGGCCCAGATCCACAGGCCCAGATCAACAGGCCTAGATCCACAGGCCCAGATCCACAGGCCCAGATCCACAGGGCCAGATCCACAGGCCCAGATCAACAGACACAGATCCACAGGCCCAGATCCACAGGGCCAGATCCACAGGCCCAGATCCACAGGCCCAGATCCACAGGGCCAGATCCACAGGCCCAGATCAACAGACACAGATCCACAGGCCCAGATCCACAGGGCCAGATCCACAGGGCCAGATCCACAGGCCCAGATCCACAGGCCCAGATCCACAGGCCCAGGCCAGTTAGTCATGGGATCTTCTTGGTCCTGTTGGTTAAAGCACAATCTGAAGCTAAACTGTCACGACATGGAGAACTGTGCCACTGTCCTGCCCTGTCCTTGCTCACTATAGGCCAAGCCGTTCCCATGGTTACAGCTAAGGCCTCCACAGATCCAGGCACGGTGCCAGTCAGGCTGGCAGCCAATTGGCAGGGGGGGGGGGGGGTCCACACAGAATACCAGCATACCAAATAGTCCATGGAATTCCCACCATGTTCCCACCGTTCAGAGAGGTCTGTTGAGTCAAACCAGGGTATGAATGTGTGGCTGGTGAGGCAGGGGTGGCTGGTGAGACTGGGGTGGCTGGTGAGGCTGGTAGAGCAGGGGTGGCTGGTGAGACTGGGGTGGCTGGTGAAGCAGGGGTGGCTGGTGAAGCAGGGGTGGCTGGTGAGGCTGGGGAGGCTGGTAGAGCAGGGGTGGCAGGTGAGGCTGGGGAGGCTGGTGAAGCAGGGGAGGCTGGTGAAGCAGGGGTGGCTGGTGAGGCAGGGGGGCTGGTGAGACTGGTAGAGCAGGGGTGGCTGGTAGAGCAGGGGTGGCTGGTGAGGCTGGGGTGGCTGGTGAAGCAGGGGAGGCTGGTAGAGCAGGGGTGGCTGGTAGAGCAGGGGTGGCTGGTGAAGCAGGGGTGGCTGGTGAAGCAGGGGTGGCTGGTGAGGCAGGGGTGGCTGGTGAGGCAGGGGTGGCTGGTGAAGCAGGGGTGGCTGGTGAAGCAGGGGAGGCTGGTGAAGCAGGGGAGGCTGGTGAGGCTGGTAGAGCAGGGGTGGCTGGTAGAGCAGGGGTGGCTGGTGAGGCTGGGGTGGCTGGTGAAGCAGGGGTGGCTGGTGAGGCTGGTAGAGCAGGGGAGGCTGGTGAAGCAGGGGTGGCTGGTGAAGCAGGGGAGGCTGGTGAAGCAGGGGAGGCTGGTAAAGCAGGGGTGGCTGGTGAAGCAGGGGAGGCTGGTAAGGCAGGGGTGGCTGGTGAGGCTGGTAGAGCAGGGGTTGGCTGGTGAAGCAGGGGAGGCTGGTGAGGCAGGGGTGGCTGGTGAAGCAGGGGTGGCTGGTGAGGCAGGGGTGGCTGGTGAAGCAGGGGTGGCTGGTGAGGCAGGGGTGGCTGGTGAAGCAGGGGTGGCTGGTGAGGCAGGTGAAGCAGGGGTGGCTGGTGATATCCCCTTAACTCCACCCCTCAGCTACTCTCAGCCCACCTATCCCCTTAACCCCACCCCTCAGCTACTCTCAGTCCACCTCACCTATCACCTTAACCCCACCCTTCAGCTACTCTCAGTCCACCCCACCTATCCCCTTAACCCCTGCCTACCTGCCTGCTCGGAGAAGTCTGCATGGTCCTAAAGCACATGCCTCGTTTTGTATCACAATGCAATTTCAGAATGTGGGAGGGGGTGGGGGGGGGACATGTCGTCCCCAGTGAAAGTTGAGCCCTTGATTATATTATTGGACTACGGCTTTCCAAATCTTCCAAAAAAGTGCTATTTGCAGGGTTAATTTTAAATCAATTCGATTTTTCAGCCATTCCTGAACCCGTGACCAGAAACAAGCTACATAGGGGCCAAAATAAGTCATGTAATGATTCTGTCGCTTTGTAGCAAATTCTGCAGAGCTGAGTTGGTTGTATCCCCCATATATATGCATATAAATATAACATTCTATTGGTTGCCAGAAATTTGTATAATCATTTAAATGTAAAGGTTTTGAATCAAGCGTTGTTTTGCATATCAGTTCATAAAGCATGTGCCATGGAATCAGTACATCCAAAAGCTCTTCCCAGCCTGTATGGCACCGCTGTCAACATTTGTCCTCAAGTAAAGCTGGTATATACAGTGGGGCAAAAAAAAGTATTTAGTCAGCCACCAGTTGTGCAAGTTCTCCCACTTAAAAAGATGAGAGAGGCCTGTCATTTTCATCATAGGTCCACTTCAACTATGACAGACAAAAATGAGAAAAGAAATCCAGAAAATCACCTTGTAGGATTTTTAATGAATTTATTTGCAAATTATGGTGAGCACTGATGGAGGGATTGTGCGTTCCTGGTGTAACTCGGGCAGTTGTTGTTGCCATCCTGTACCTGTTCCGCAGGTGTGATGTTCAGATGTACCGATCCTGTGCAGGTGTTGTTACACGTGGTCTGTCACTGCGAGGACGATCAGCTGTCCGTCCTGTCTCCCTGTAGCGCTGTCTTAGGCGTCTCACAGTACGGACATTGCAATTTATTGCCATGGCCACATCTGCCTCCTTGCAGCATGCCTATGGCATGTTCACACAGATGAGCAGGGACCCTGGGCATCTTTCTTTTGGTGTTTTTCAGAGTCAGTAGAAAGGCCTCTTTAGTGTCCTAAGTTTTCATAACTGTGACCTTAATTGCCTCCCGTCTGTAAGCTGTTAGTGTCTTAACGACCGTTCCACAGGTGCATGTTCATTAATTATTTATGGTTCATTGAACAAGCATGGGGAAACAGTGTTTAAACCCTTTACAACTAAGATCTGTGAAGTTATTTGGCTTCTGACTAATTATCTTTGAAAGACAGGGTCCTGAAGTTTAGATAGATGAATCTATCTATATTTATTTTGTATTAGTGTGGATCATCATTATTTGGACCATACAGATTAGCCAAATCTGTTTAATGTTCAATAGCATTTAAAAAAATTTATCCACCTTCCTTTCGTATGATTTCACTTTTCTTTCACGTTGTTGACAACTCAAAATGAAAACTAGATGTTTTTTTTACCCCCGTGGCACAACTTTTACACTTCAGGACCTGCTGCCAGGCAAACAGAACAAGCCTTGACTGGTGCACCAAGCAATTAACATCATATACTACAAATGTGTTCAAACATATTCCACATGATGAATCTTCCAGCTGACTTGTTGACAGGCTGAGGTTTCTGTTGTAACAGTAAGAAAATACTAAACACTACAAAAAGGACAACAATGTTGTAACCTAGGGAATGCTGTAACTAAAGGAATGCTGTAACCAATGGAATGCTGTAACCAAGGGAATGCTGTAACCAAGGGAATGCTGTAACTAAAGGAATGCTGTAACCAAGGGAATGCTGTAACTAAAGGAATGCTGTAACCAAGGGAATGCTGTAACTAAAGGAATGCTGTAACCAATGGAATGCTGTAACCAAGGGAATGCTGTAACCAAGGGAATGCTGTAACTAAAGGAATGCTGTAACCAATGGAATGCTGTAACCAAGGGAATGCTGTAACCAAGGGAATGCTGTAACTAAAGGAATGCTGTAACCCATGGAATGCTGTAACCAAGGGAATGCTGTAACTAAAGGAATGCTGTAACCAATGGAATGCTGTAACCAAGGGAATGCTGTAACCAAGGGAATGCTGTAACCAAGGGAATGCTGTAACCAATGGAATGCTGTAACCAAGGGAATGCTGTAACCAAGGGAATGCTGTAACTAAAGGAATGCTGTAACCAAGGGAATGCTGTAACTAAAGGAATGCTGTAACCAAGGGAATGCTGTAACTAAAGGAATGCTGTAACCAAGGGAATGCTGTAACTAAAGGAATGCTGTAACCAATGGAATGCTGTAACCAAGGGAATGCTGTAACCAAGGGAATGCTGTAACCAATGGAATGCTGTAACCAAGGGAATGCTGTAACCAAGGGAATGCTGTAACCAAGGGAATGCTGTAACTAAAGGAATGCTGTAACCAAGGGAATGCTGTAACCAAGGGAATGCTGTAACTAAAGGAATGCTGTAACCAATGGAATGCTGTAACCAAGGGAATGCTGTAACTAAAGGAATGCTGTAACCAAGGGAATGCTGTAACTAAAGGAATGCTGTAACCAAGGGAATGCTGTAACCAAGGGAATGCTGTAACCAAGGGAATGCTGTAACTAAAGGAATGCTGTAACCAAGGGAATGCTGTAACCAAGGGAATGCTGTAACCAAGGGAATGCTGTAACTAAAGGAATGCTGTAACCAAGGGAATGCTGTAACCAAGGGAATGCTGTAACTAAAGGAATGCTGTAACCAATGGAATGCTGTAACCAAGGGAATGCTGTAACCAAGGGAATACTGTAACTAAAGGAATGCTGTAACCAAGGGAATGCTGTAACTAAAGGAATGCTGTAACCAAGGGAATGCTGTAACTAAAGGAATGCTGTAACCAAGGGAATGCTGTAACTAAAGGAATGCTGTAACCAAGGGAATGCTGTAACTAAAGGAATGCTGTAACCAAGGGAATGTTGTAACTAAAGGAATGCTGTAACCAAGGGAATGCTGTAACTAAAGGAATGCTGTAACCAAGGGAATGCTGTAACCAATGGAATGCTGTAACCAAGGGAATGCTGTAACTAAAGGAATGCTGTAACCAATGGAATGCTGTAACTAAAGGAATGCTGTAACCAAGGGAATGCTGTAACTAAAGGAATGCTGTAACCAAGGGAATGATGTAACCAATGGAATGCTGTAACCAAGGGAATGCTGTAACTAAAGGAATGCTGTAACCAAGGGAATGCTGTAACTAAAGGAATGCTGTAACCAAGGGAATGCTGTAACTAAAGGAATGCTGTAACCAAGGGAATGCTGTAACTAAAGGAATGCTGTAACCAAGGGAATGCTGTAACTAAAGGAATGCTGTAACCAAGGGAATGCTGTAACCAATGGAATGCTGTAACCAAGGGAATGCTGTAACTAAAGGAATGCTGTAACCAATGGAATGCTGTAACTAAAGGAATGCTGTAACCAAGGGAATGCTGTAACTAAAGGAATGCTGTAACTAAAGGAATGCTGTAACCAATGGAATGCTGTAACTAAAGGAATGCTGTAACCAAGGGAATGCTGTAACTAAAGGAATGCTGTAACTAAAGGAATGCTGTAACCAATGGAATGCTGTAACCAAGGGAATGCTGTAACTAAAGGAATGCTGTAACCAATGGAATGCTGTAACTAAAGGAATGCTGTAACCAAGGGAATGCTGTAACTAAAGGAATGCTGTAACTAAAGGAATGCTGTAACCAAGGGAATGCTGTAACCAATGGAATGCTGTAACCAAGGGAATGCTGTAACTAAAGGAATGCTGTAACCAATGGAATGCTGTAACCAAGGGAATGCTGTAATAAAGGAATGCTGTAACCAAGGGAATGCTGTAACTAAAGGAATGCTGTAACCAAGGGAATGCTGTAACTAAAGGAATGCTGTAACCAAGGGAATGCTGTAACTAAAGGAATGCTGTAACTAAAGGAATGCTGTAACCAAGGGAATGCTGTAACCAAGGGAATGCTGTAACTAAAGGAATGCTGTAACCAACAGAATGCTGTAACCAAGGGACTGCTGTAACCAAGGGAATGCTGTAACTAAAGGAATGCTGTAACCAAGGGAATGCTGTAACCAAGGGAATGCTGTAACCAAGGGAATGCTGTAACTAAAGGAATGCTGTAACCAAGGGAATGCTGTAACCAAGGGAATGCTGTAACCAAGGGAATGCTGTAACTAAAGGAATGCTGTAACCAACGGAATGCTGTAACCAAGGGACTGCTGTAACCAAGGGAATGCTGTAACTAAAGGAATGCTGTAACCAAGGGAATGCTGTAACCAAGGGAATGCTGTAACCAAGGGAATGCTGTAACTAAAGGAATGCTGTAACCAAGGGAATGCTGTAACCAAGGGAATGCTGTAACTAAAGGAATGCTGTAACCAAGGAAATGTTGTAACCAAGGGACTGCTGTAACCAAGGGAATGCTGTAACTAAAGGAATGCTGTAACCAAGGGAATGCTGTAACCAAGGGAATGCTGTAACCAAGGGAATGCTGTAACTAAAGGAATGCTGTAACCAAGGGAAGGCTGTAACCAAGGGAAATGCTGTAACTAAAGGAATGCTGTAACCAATGGAATGCTGTAACCAAGGGAAATGCTGTAACCAAGGGAATGCTGTAACCAAGGGAAATGCTGTAACTAAAGGAATGCTGTAACTAAGGGAATGGGTTCCCACTTATTTATGAATCTGTTGAATCATTTTCAATAAATTACTGATGTGCCATTTGTATTTTATTCTTGATTCATTTATTTTAAAACGGAACATTTGAAATGAACAACCTTGCATAATGCACATGGCCAGTTGCCCAACATAATCTTTACAAAAGTAAGAAAAACAACAATCTCAAGTCATTGCTCCATGTGCAGGTTACTCTGCAGCAAAGAGTTTAAATTGGAGAGCAACACTAGGTTTTCTGTCTCCTAGACACAGATTAAGCAAAGCCCTCTGGACTAAAATAATGATTTTAAAATGGGTGTTTTTAGTTCTAGGACTAAACCTAATGTGTGTCCACGAAAATAAAAATAAAAAAAAACCCTTAAAGAACTAGTTTGGCCTAGCAGAGTTTAAATGCCAGCCACGATCAACTTTTTGCTCGTCTTGAAAGCAGAACAGAGGAAAAAATCCCGCGGTCAAATTAAATCTTAATGGTCACAGATCTGGTTTATCAACTCCTGGTCAAATGTAGTGTCATGACGTTAGGGCAAAAACATTACGTTTGTTTCCATGAGGAGAAACCGACTGTTAGACAGAAACAGGAGACACGCTGATGATTCTAGTGTGGATCTATCGACATAATCTGGTTCCAGATACGTTTGTGCTATTGTGTCAACTTCCTGTCACTCGTCGTTTCGGTTGGGGTCAATTCCATTCCAGACCCAATCAAATCAGAGAGTAAAAATAAATTCCAATTCCACATTGTCCTCATTGAAAAGCATTGGAGGTAATTGGAATGTCGGTACACTTCCTGAACTGACTGGAATTGAAACGGAATTGACCCCCCCCCCCCCCACGAACTCTGCCTCCATCGTCATGACAAACACTGGAATCAGGCTAGAATTAACGACACGTCTAGATTTAGACATCGCTCTGAGAGGGAACATGGTCAACCAAACCGTGGTGTTGTTTTATGATGCCGTGTGGTGGGGGACGCAACTCAAAGCTGGGTTATTATAAACGCTATAGGCGTCGTTTCAAACCATCCCGTTCCTGTTGGGTCAGCAACACTGTGTAAAAAAAAAACCTCACAGGCCTTTGTGGTTTCACGGTCTGAATGTCTGACTGAGTGGGGGAGAAAAAACAAAACGACAAAAACATGGAAATGAATCCTGGAATGCAGGATGAATAGCACCCTTTCCCCTAATATAGTGCACTACTTTTGACTAGAGCCCTATTGACTCTAGTGCACTATTCAGGGAATAGGGTGCCGTTTGGAACACAGCACAGTGCAGGATGGACAAAGCAAAGCTCTTGACGAGTTCAATTCAAGAAGGACAACCAATCAAAGTAGAATTATTCAACAAAAAAAACAAAAACATTTTACCGGTATCACCAGTGACATCATCATGTCACGTGACAGTCCATCCCGTTAGTGAGAGTGTTAAAGTCCTAAACGCCCAGTTGGGTTTATTAAAAGCCCCTCTGAAGTACTTTTCTCAGGAGGCCAACCAGGCTGCTTCTTCTTCTTCTCCTCCTCCTTTCTGGGTCGTGTGTGTGTGTGTGTGACTCCCAAAAAACAACAACAACAACAGAATCATCGACTCATCCTAGCTCTGTGGCAGTACCCACTGCAGTACACCTTAAACTCACCGTGACCTTTAGACGGCATATCAATCACTTTTTGGAGAACGAGGAAAGTACAGAACAAATCAAAAGGCATCATGGTTATGACCCCCCCCCTAACCCTAACCCTAACTCACCCTAACCCTAACCCCCCCCCCCCCCCCCCCCCCTAACCCCCCCCTCCATCCCATCCCACCAAGCCCAGAAACAAAAAGCAGATCCAAAAACGACCATTGAACTTCAGTCAGGGGGCTGGACTGGAGATGCCCCTGGTCCCCTTGTTAGAGGTTGAACTCTGGCTCAGCAAAACAGGACAAAAAGGGGGAGGGAACCTACCGGATTTAGGCAAAAAAAAAAAAAAAAAAAAAAAAAAACATGTTTTCGTTGCAAAAACGTTTCGCTATTTTGTGTACTAATGAATACACCCCTGGTGTTGATGATGGCAGCTGCCGTGGGGCGGCGAGAGCAGGGGAACGGAGGGAGTGTACTAATGAATACACCCCTGGTGTTGATGATGGCAGCTGCCGTGGGGCGGCGAGAGCAAGGGAACATCCTGCTAAATGTAGAACTGGTGCAGAGCCAGCTGGTCCATAAAAGGTCTGACCAGGTTGTCTGTAGCGAAGTAGAACACCAAGCCAAAGAAGATGGAGATGGGAAGGGCAGGGAGGGCCTTCTTAAAGATGGCCAG